>NC_080075.1:7970038-8270038 GCF_949987535.1 Balaenoptera acutorostrata
CTATTTGCAATAGCCAGATCATGGAAGCAACCTAAATGCCCATCAACAGATGAATGGATAAAGAAGATGTGGTACATATATACAATGGAATATTACTCAGCCATAAAAAGTAACGAAATTGGGTCATTTGTAGAGACGTGGATGGACCTAGAGACTGTCATACAGAGTGAAGTAAGTCAGAAAGAGAAAAACAAATTATCATTTATTAACGCATATATGTGGAATCTAGAAAAATGGTACAGATGAATGGGTTTGCAAGGCAGAAATAGAGACACAGATGTAGAGAAGAAACATATGGACACCAAGGGGGGAAAGTGGGGTCGGGGAGGTGGGGCGGGTGGTGGTAGTGAGATGAATTGGGAGATTGGGATTAACATATATACACTAATATGTATAAAATAGATAACTAATAAGAACCTGCTGTATAAAAAATAAATTAAAAAAAAAATTCAAGCATTCAAGGCAATTCTGTGCTCACTGTCTTACAGGAAGAATTTGTCAAGCAAAAAGGGGTGGCGGGGAAAGGGGTGGAACTGAATACTTGAAATGAGGCTAGTCTGGATTGAGATATGTGTAAGTAAAACATACCGTCAAGATTTTGAAGATTTAACGTTAAAAAAAAACCCTATCCTATTAACAGTGTTTTATTGATTATATGTTGAAATGATAATATTTTTGATACATTGGGTTAAAATATTATTAAAACTAATTTGACCTGCTTTTTACTTTTTAAATGTGGCTTCTAGAAACATTTAAATTATATATGTGAGAGTTTTTATCATGAATGGATGTTGAATTTTGTCAAATGCTTTTTCTGCATCTATTGAGATGATCATGTGGTTTTTGACTTTTCTTTTATTAATGGGGTGTATTACACTGATTGATTTGCATGTGTTGAACCATCCTTGTGAACTTGTGATGAATCCCACTTGGTCATGGTGTATGATCTTTTAATGTGTTGTTGGATTCAGTTTGCTAATATTTCGTTGAGAATTTTTGCATCTATATTCATCAAAGATATTGGCCTGTAATTTTCTTTTTTGGTGGTGTCTTTGGTTTTGGTATCAGGGTGATGGTGGCTTCATAGAATGTCTTTGGGAGTGTTCCCTCCTCTTCAATCTTTTGGAAGAGTTTGAGAAGGATCAGCATAAGTTCTTTTTTGTATATTAGGTAGAAATCGCCTGTGAAGCCATCTGGTCCTGGATTTTTGTTTGTAGGGAGTTTTTTTTATTACAGATTCTATTTCACTTCTAGTGATTGGTCTGTTCAAATTATCTATTTTTTCTTGAGTCAGTTTTGGTGGGCTGTATATTTCTAGAAAGTTGTCTGTTTCTTCTAGGTTGTCAAATTTGTTGGCATATAATTGTTCATTGTATTCTCTTACGGTTTTTTGTATTTCTGTGGTATATGTTGAGATTTCTCCTTTTTCATTTCTTATTTTGTTTATTTGGGTTCTCTCTGTTTTCTTCTTTGTGAGCCTGGCCAGAAGTTTGTCAATTTTGTTTACCCTTTCAAAGAACCAGCTCTTGGTTTTATTGATTTTTTTCTACTGTTTTTTTAATCTCTATTTTATTTATTTCCTCCTTGATCCTTATTATTTCCTTTCTTCTGCTGACTTTAGGTGTTGTTTGTTCTTCTTTTTCTAATTCTTTTAGGTGGTATGTTAGGTTGTTTACTTGAGATTTTTCTTGTTTTTTGAGGATGGCATGTATTGCTATGAACTTCCCTCTAAGAACTGCTTTAGATGCATCCCATAGATTTTGTATCATTGTGGTTTCATTGATGTTTGTCTCAAGGTATTTTTTAATTTCCTTTTAGATTTCCTCGTTGATCCATTGGCTTTTTAGCAGAATGTTGTTTAGTCTCAATGTAATCTTTTTTTTCTCATTTCTTTTCCTGTGGTTTATTTCTAGTTTCATGCCATTGTGGTCAGAGAAGATGCTTGAAATAATTTCTGTGCTCTTAAATTTGTTGAAGTTAGTTTTGTGCCCTAGTATGTGGTCAATCCTAGAGAATGTTCTGTGTGCACTTGTAAAGAATGTGTATTCTGGGTTTTTTTGTAACGTAATGTTCTGAAAAGTCTACAAATAACAAATGCTGGGGAGGGTGTGGAGAAAAGGGAACCATCCTTCACTGTTGGTGGGACTGTAAGTTGGTACAGCCATTATGGAAAACAGTATGGAGGTTCATTAAAAAACTAAAAATAGAACTACCATATGATCCAGCAATCCCACTCCTGGGCATATACCTGGACAAAACTATAATTCAAAAAGACACATGCACCCCTATGTTCATAGCAGCACTATTCACAATAGCCAAGACATGGAAACAACCTAAATGTCCATCGACAGATGAATGGTTAAGGAAGATGTGGTACTTTATATACAATGGAATACTACTCAGCCATAAAAAGGAACAAAATAATGCCACTTGCAGCAACATGGATGCAACTAGAGATGATTATACTCAGTGAAGTAAGTCAGAAAGAGAAAGACAAATACCATACGATATCACTTATATGTGGAAACTAAAATATGTCACAAATGAACCTATCTAAAAAACGGAAACAGACTCACAGACATAGAGAACAGACTTGTGGTTGCCAAGGGGAAGAGGGGAAGGAGAGGGATGGACTGGGAGTTGGGAGTTAGTAGATGCAAACTATTACATTTAGAATGGATAAATAACAAGCTCCTACTGTATAGCAAGGGGAACTATATCCAATCTCCTGGGATAAATCACAATAGAAAAGAATTTTTAAAAAGAATGTATATATGTGTATAGCTGAGTCACTTTGCTGTACAGCAGAAATTATCACAACATTGTAAATCAACCACACTTCAATTAAAATAATTTTTAAAAATCCATCACCATGGGCTTCCCTGGTGGTGCGGCGGTTGGGAATCTGCCTGCCAGTCCAGGGGACACGGGTTTGAGCCCTGGTCCTAGAAGATCCCACATGCCACGGAGCAACTAAGCCCGTGTGCCACAGCTACTGGGCCTGAGCTCTGGAGCCCGTGAGCCACAACTACTGAGCCCGCGTGCCTAGAGCCCGTGCTCCACAACAGGGGAGGCTGCCATGGTGAGAGGCCCGTGCACCGCAACGAAGAGTAGCCCCCACTTGCTACAACTAGAGAGGGCCCGTGCGCAGCAACAGGGACCCAAAGCAGCCAAAAATAAATAAATTAATTAATTTTTTAAAAATCCATCACCATAAAAAAATTATACATGTTGCTTGCATTATATTTCCTCTGGACAGTGCTATCCTTGAGAAAAGGATAAAGGCAAGGACCTTCAGATGTTCAGCCAACAGCAGGGTCCTCCTTCATCTGCATGTGTCCAATATGCTTAAGCTCAAAACCAACATTTTTGATGTATGAGTGATCACACGAAGTCTTTTATTCTTTATTATTTATGTAATACATTTAAGGTTTTATTTCATGCATTTGGGAACAGCGTAAATGGATAAAATGTTGGATGATGGAAGTCTGAAACATATCCAGTTATTTTACATTAATTCTTAATGGAAATAATTCCATTTTTCCAGTCTTTTGACTGAAAGTTGCGTTTTCTTTTAATGTGATATGTATATTGTGGCTTCTCTATTTTAACTCTCTAATTGTCTTAAAATTAAGTTAAAACAGAGTCTTCCAGTTTGGACAAGATGCCATAGAC
Source organism: Balaenoptera acutorostrata (assembly GCF_949987535.1). Taxonomy (NCBI): domain Eukaryota; kingdom Metazoa; phylum Chordata; class Mammalia; order Artiodactyla; family Balaenopteridae; genus Balaenoptera; species Balaenoptera acutorostrata. The sequence goes on from NC_080075.1 coordinate 7,973,714, forward strand.
TCATCTCTCCTTGCTCCCCCACCTAAGTACAACTATAAACCCTGGAGACGATGCGAGATGCAACCAAATGAGAGGTCTGGAAGGTGGAAAGAGGAAGGAGAGCTTTTTAGAGAGCCAGGAATGGATGACCAACATAGCAGTAGGGTGTTTCCCAACTAACCACCCAACAGAAGGCCACTCAGGCCTGGTCTCTCCCGACTCTGAACCTAGCAACAGATGGTGACTCAAGTAGGCTCATTCCTCCATGATGAAACAGCAATCCCTCCACCAACACCAAATAAACCCACAATAATGGCAAGGGGTCCTGCCACAAGTGCCTAACCTGGTGGTGCTGTCCTTCCCTGTGGTCCTGAGACTCCCCTCCCCACCAAAAGACAGGAAACCACCATATATGGAGCTACCCACTAAAAAAATCCTACCACAGGAAGCACCCAGCCTGCTAAACTTCTTTGTTTAGCCTAAGACTTACCCAGAGATCCCAGTGACCCCATAGGGGAGAATTCCACTGCAGCAAGCTTCTTGGACAATCTAAATACATGGAAGAACATACTATGTTCATGGACTAGAAGACTCAACATAGTAAAGATGTTAGTTTCCCCCATATTGATCTATATAGGTTTCATGTAATTCCGAAAAAACAACAACAAAAATCCCAGCAAGGATTTTTGTAGACATAAACAAGTTTTCTAAAATCTACATGAAAAGGCACAGACTATAGAGTAGCTAAAATCACCTTGACAAAGAAGAATGCAGAGGGAGGAATCATTATATCTAATATGAAGGCTTACTTTATAGCTAGAGCAATCAACACAGTGTGGTACTAGCAAGGGAGAGACATATGGAACAATGGATCAAAATTTAGAGCCTGGAAATATACCCATACAAATACACTCAACTGATGTTTTAAAATTTATTTATTTATTTATTTATTTTTGGCTGCATTGGGTCTTTGTTGCTGCGCACAGGCTTTCTTTAGTTGCGGCAAGCGGGGGCTACTCTTCATTCTGGTGCACAAGCTTCTCATTGCGGTGGCTTCTCGTTGTGGAGCATGGTCTCTAGGCACGCGGGCTTCAGTAGTTGTGGCTTGTGGGCTCTAGAGTGCAGACTCAGTAGCTGTGGCACCCGGGCTTAGTTGCTCCGTGACATGTGGGATCTTCCGGACCAGGGCTCGAACCCGTGTCCCCTGCATTGGCAGGTGGATTCTCAACCACTGTGCCACCAGGGAAGCCCTACTCAACTGATTTTTAACAAAGATGAAAAAGCAATTCCATAGAGGAAGGATAGCCTTTTCAACCAACAGCACTGGAGCAATTGGCTATCCACAGGCAAAATAAAGAAAATAAACTTCAACCTAAACCTTACTCTTCATACAAAAATTAATTTGAAATGAAGTATGGACTTACATGTAAAATGAAAAACTAGAAATCTTTCTGGAGCAAACATTGGAGAAAATCTTTGGGATCTAGAGCTTTGTAAAGAGTTCTTATATTTGACACCAAAAATACAATCCCTAAGAGGAAAAACTGATAAATTGGACCTCATCAAATTTAAAACTTTTGCTCTGCAAAAGCCTCTGTTAAGAGGAATAAAAGGACAAGCTACAAGATCGGAGAAGATATTTGCAAATGACACATCTGACAATGGATTAGTATCTAGAATATATAAAGATCTTGAAACTTGACAGTTAAAAAAATCCAGTCAAACAATGGGCAAAAGACATACATTTCACTGAAGGGAAATATGTAGCAAATAAGACCATGAAAAGAAGTTTATCATTAGCCATCAAAGAAAGGCAGATTAAAATCACAACAATAGGGCTTCCCTGGTGGCGCAGTGGTTGAGAGTCTGCCTGCTAATGCAGGGAACACGGGTTCGAGCCCTGGTCTGGGAGGATCCCACATGCCGCGGAGCGACTGGGCCCGTGAGCCGCAACTGCTCAGCCTGCGCGTCTGGAGCCTGTGCCCCGCAACGGGAGGGGCTGCGATAGTGAGAGGCCCGCGCACCGCGATGAAGAGTGGTCCCTGCGCCACGATGAAGGGTGGCCCCCGCTTGCCGCAACTGGAGAAAGCCCTCGCACGAAACAAAGACCTAACACAGCTAAAAAAATTAAATAAATAAATAAATAAATAAATAATGTAGCTATTAAAAAAAATTATTAAAAAAAAATCACAACAATATACCACTACACACCTATCAGAATGGCTAAAATCGTACCCAACACAGAAGCACCTAAATAATGATAGCACCAAATGTGGGCAAGGATGTGGAGAAAGTGCATCACTCATGAATTGTTTGTGGTGACATAAAATGGTGCAGTCACTCTGCAAAATGTTTGGCAGTTTCTTATAAAACTAAACATGCAACTACCATACGTCTCAGCAATTGCACTCGGGTGTTTATTCCAGATAAATGAAAACTTACCTTTATGCAAAAACCTGTACAAAGGGACTTCCCTGGTAGCGCAGTGGTTAAGAATCCGCCTGCCAATTCAGGAGACACAGGTTCAATCCCTGGTCCAGGAGGATCCCACATGCTGTAGAGCAACTACTGAAGCCCACGTGCCTAGAGCCTGTGTTCCACAACAAGAGAAGCCACTGCAGTGAGAAGCCCACGTACCTCAATGAAGAGTAGCCCCCATTCGCTGCAACTAGAGAAAGCCCGAGCACAGCAGCAGAGACCCAACACAGCCCAATAAATAAATAAATAAAGATTAATTAATTTTTAAAAACCTGTACATGAATGCTCATACCAGCTTTGTTTGTAATAGCCAAAAACCTGGAAGCCCAACCTAGATGTCCTTCAACGGGTGAATGAGTTAAAAAGGAATACTATTCAGCAATAAAAAATGAATGAATTATCAATACCTGCTACAACTGAATGAATCTCCAGAGGATTGTGCTAAGTGAAAAAAACCAATCTCAAAAGGTTGCATGATTCCGTTTATATAACATTTCTCTAACACCTAAAACACAATTTTAGAAGCACAGAACAGATTATTGGTTGCAGTGGGTAGGAGCTTGGGGGAAAGGGAGTGGAGGGAGGTGGATGTGGTGTTTAAGGGACAACAGGAGGGGTTGTTGCAGTGATGGAACTGTTCTGTACCTTGACTGTTGGTGGTAAATACATGAACCTACACAAAGTATAAAATTGTACACACATCCACTCAAATGAGTACAAGTAATACCGGGGAGATATCTGAACAAATTGGTGGATCATCAATATCCTTGTGAAATTGTACCTCAATTTCCAAGGTGCTACCATTGGGGGAAACTGGATAAAGGATACATGGGATCTCTCTGTATGACTTCTTACGAGAGCATGGGAATCTACTCTTTCCTCAATTAAAAAAAAACTTTAATGAAAATAATGGGATACATTTTACTCAATCAGGACATCTTAAAGTACAGCAAATGGATGAGAACATTTTGGAAACTATAACACAAGACTTTCATGCTAAAACAAAACAAAAAACCTGGACTTTGATTCAATCTTGCAAATAGCAAAAGGAAAAATCCAAAGAGTCTTCATCAGCAGACTAATCAGCACATTTAGACAATATCCTGGTTTAGCTCCTGATATCATTTCTAATGCCCTGTCCACCCTTCTTTGTTGGTGATTTAAAGGTAGAAATTGCAGATATGGTACATTTAAAAATTGGTTTGCAAATTACCCCCTTACATGTACTTTAACATTTGGCTGAACATTTTGAAGAGGCTCTAGAAACCCAAAAGAAAAACAAACTAAGCACATCATGTTACAATTAAAGCAATTAAATCCACCCTCCTCTCCCTCAAGAGACAATAAAAACTTACCCTTTGATAAAGACACTTGCCAGTACTGTAAAAAAAAAAAAAAAAAAAAAAAGGGTGGGGGGCACTGGAAAAATATCTACCCCATCTGAACTAAAATGAAAGACAGCTACGCTGCCCCTTTGTTATTCCAAACAGGAACAATGAAGGGACTCTGAGGGATATTGTAGTGCCCAGTTTCCAATGATTCCTCTAAATCAACAAGGAGAATTATCTTTAATAATAGAATAAGAAAAGCAAATCTTTCCTTTAGATATGAATGCTACTCTGTCATTGTAAATTCTACCACAACGTCTACCCATCTTCCTCAGATTCATTAAACTATTTAGGAATTTCAAACAGTGCTCAAACTCTTCCCATTACCCAGCCTGTGACTGTAACTCTCGGGCCCTCAGTAGTCAACATGCATTTCTTCTCTTTGATACCATACCAGGAAATTTTATTGGCAAGGATGTTTTATGTAAATGGAACTACGCACTCAAATGTTCCTTGGACTATTGCTAGAAACACCCAAAGACTCTCCCATGCATAATTCTTTAATAGTGCAATTTAGATGGCACTTTTCCTGTACCTAAAAATCTAACCCAATCTCAATTTGAGCACTTGTGTGAGGTCCCTAATTTTCTCTGGGACAACAGTTCTCCTGAAGAATTCTGGAAACCAAACCCATCAACATAGAAATTGACTTTTCTAAACCCTTCCCTGTTCTTGCTCAATACCATATAAAGCCTGAAGCTAAGGAAGGATTGAGACCCAGTATAAAAGATTTTGTAAAACAGGGATTTATTATTCCTTGCATCAGCTCTTGTAAAACTCCAGGACTGCCTGGTAAAAAGCCTCATGGGCATAGATTCTGATTTATGCAAGACTGTGGTACCGTAAATGAGATCGTGATTCCTCTTTTCCCAATGGGCCTTAACCCCAATTCTATTTTGTCTTCAGTACTACTCAAAACCACCCACTTTGCTGTGATGGACTTATGTTCTTTAGCATCCTACTAGATCCAGGCAGTCAATATTTATTTCCCTTCTCATGGGAAAATAAACAATATACCTGGACTGTTTTGCCTCGGGAATTTACTGAAGCTCTCCTCTTATCTCTCTCAGAGTCTTAATTGGGCCTTAAAGATTTGAGATTTCCTTGTGATTTTGTTCTAATCTAATATGTAGATGATCTTTTACTATGTTCAAAAAATGAGCAAAGCTTTGAGATTGATTTTTTTTTTAATATATTTATTTTTTGGCTGTGTTGGGTCTTCGTTTCTGTGCGAGGGCTTTCTCTAGTTGCGGCAAGCGGGGGCCACTCTTCATCGCGGTGCGCGGGCCTCTCACTATCGTGGCCTCTCTTGTTGCGGAGCACAGGCTCCAGACGCGCAGGCTCAGCAGTTGCAGCTCACGGGCCTAGTTGCTCCGTGGCATGTGGGATCTTCCCAGACCAGGGCTTGAACCCATGTCCCCTGCATTAGCAGGCAGATTCTCAACCACTGCGCCACCAGGGAAGCCCTGAGATTGATTTTTGTGTATTTATTAAAGACCTTAGTTCAGAGGAGACACAAACCCTTCAAAGAAATTACAATTTTGCAACACAAGTTCATTATTTATGGCAGACAGTATCAGAAGAAGGCAACTCTCTCAATACATTAAAAATGACAAACTATTCAGAATTTTCCAAGGCCAACTATTTAAAGTACAACTTGGAGGATTCCTAGGATGACTGTATCTTGCAGGCATTGGATGTCAAACTTGTCTAATATTGAATCTCCTTTTCATGAACTAAATCCTCAGACCTTGAACCTCTACTAGGAAGATAAATAAACTTTCTGAAACCTAAGAACAGGTCTGCAAGAACCCCCAAACCTGGGTTGCCTGATTATCATAAACCCTTTTCATTCATGGAAGGTCTGAACACCAGGAATGTTGACTCAACCACCTGGCAGTCATCAGAGGCCCATTGCTTATTTTAGTCTTTGATTAGATCTGGCAGCTAAGACAGTTACCTCATCTAAGAACTATAGCAGCAGCGTCAAAGCTTTGGAAGTCTCAACTGGCTTAGTTCTTGGGTCACCACTAAATTTAATGGCTCTCCGTGGACAGACTCTTTTATGGATGGAAAGTAGTCAGTGTTTCTCAACTCGCTGCCTGACATCCAATGAAATATTTATTCTTTCTCTTTCAATATCACTATCTGTTGCTGCAACACATGAAACCCAACCTCTCCCCTTCCTTTACCTAAAGGAGAACTTCGTGATTATTTAAGTGTGTCTTGGGGTATTATCTATGTCTCCTACCAATTTATTACAGATTCCCTGGATAACCCTGACCTGATTTTATTGGTGGATGGTTCCTACTTAAAAACAGAAACTTGAAATTATCAAGCAGGTTATGCTACCACAAAACCGAATTCATCTTTGGAAGATAAACCACTCCCCAAGATCAAATCAGCTCAGATGTAATTGCCCTCACCTGGTTCTACCAACTGGAAAAGAATAAAAGAGCAACTAGTTATACTGATAGTGGATATATTTTTAAGAGTAGTCACTGACTTCAGAATGCTTCAGAAATACTTTCTTACATCGGCAGGATCCCCTATAAAAACTAGACGACAAGTTAAAGAAATTTTAATGCTTTGCTTTTACTTAAGGAAATAGCTATAATAAAAGTGGAAGGTCATTCAAAACGCAAAGACTTTGAATCTCCCCATAATGCTGTAGCTGACCACTATGCTAAAAAAAAAAAAAGGGCAACATTAACCAAGATAATTGCTCATGTAATCACACGGAAAAGAGTGGCCTTGGAGAAATTCAAAGAGGCAGTTATTATATAGCTGATTCACTTTGTTACACAGCAGCAACTAACACAACGATGTAAAGCAATTATACTCCAATAAAGATGTTAAAAAAAAAGAGGCAATTATTAACTATCAGAGACAAGCCCCGATTCAGAAACAATAAGTGGAAGGAATTAGAATGCTCACTGCATGTGGATAATATTTGGCACTCTCAGGATGGCCAAAAAAATTGGCACTCTCTCTGGTTGTGCCAAAAAGAATTTAAATGAAGTTTAGCAAAAATGCTTATGATATTATACATAATAGCAAAAATCACTTGCCAGGAGTGTTAGACTACCATTAGTGGGATAATTGTGTAGGTATGCTGAGATGTTTCCAAAATACATCACACCAGCCAGGGACACAATCCTGGCAAAACTCTGGGGACCAGGTGTGGACAGGAACCAAACCTCAGGAACCCTTTAAACACTCTGTATAGACTTTCTATAAATGCCTCCTACCTGGGTTATGAATACATCCTGGTTATTGACTATTTGTTCTCAGAGCAGATTGAAGCTTCTTCTCAGCTACTGCTCTAACCACGGTAAAAAAAGAAAAAGAAAGAAAGAAGGAAAGGAGAGAAAGAGACAGAGGGAGGGAGGGAGGAAGGAAGGAAGGCGGGAGGAAGGAAGGAGGGAAGGGAGGAAGGAAGGGAGGGAGGAAGGAGGGAGAGAAGGAAAGAAGGAGGGAGAAAGGAAGGAGGGAAGGGAGAAAGGAAGGAGGGAGGAAGGAAGGAGGAAAGGGAGGAAGGAAGGGAGGGAGGAAGGAAGGAAGGAGGGAGGAAGGAAGGAAGGAAAGAAGAGAGAGAAAAGAAGAAAATAAAGAAAAAAGAAAATTGCCTACTTTCATTTTTCCAGCTTGAGGAGTTTCCACTTCTCTAGTGAGAGGGACATTCATTTTACTGGTATTTTTACTAAAGAACTCCATAAAGTTTTGTCTTCTACTGTGAAACTAATCATCCACAGTCCTCATAAAAGATAGAACTAGTGGAATTCAAAACAAAATTAGCAAAGCTCTCAGAAACCTTTAACTCCCATAGCCTAAAGTATTACCATTAGCTGTAATGTCTAGAAAATGAAACCTACAGATTCTCTCTTTATGAATAACAGATTGCCTCATATGCCTGGGAATTTCACCCCCAATCTTAGATTCTATCTGTTGTACATTGAACTATGTCCCCTAAAAATATATCTTCAAGTCCTAACCCCCAATACCTACTATAAATGTGACCTTATTTGGAAAAAGAATCTTCATAGATGCAATCAAATTAAGATGAGGTCACGCTAGATTATAGTGAGCCCTAATCCAAGCACAGGTGTCCTTATATAAAGAGGAAAAATTGTACATAGAGACACACAGGGAGAAGGTCATATGATATAGAGACAGAGGTTGGAGCGATGCTTCTACAAGCTAAGGAACACCAAGGATTGTCAGCAACCACCAGAAGCTAGGAAGAGGCAAGGAAAGAGTCTTCCCTAGAGCCTTCAGAAAGAGCGTGGCTCTACCTACAACTTGATTTCAGGCTTCTAGTTTCAAGAACTGTAGAGAATAAATTTCAGTTGGTTTTGGCCACCCATTTTGTGGTACTTGTTATGGCGGCCCTAGGAAACTAATATACTAGTATTCTTACAAGCAGATATGATTAATTGTTGCAAAGGACTCATAGGTACTTCCAGATTTAACATCACAAGTAAGAGCTGCATTTCCAAAACACCCCCCACCCCCCCACCCAAAAAGCCTCTGCAAGGTCTGTGACCTGGAGATTTAGTCTGGAAAATGCACCAGAGAAAAACCACCCTTGAGCCTCAGTGGAAAGGACCATGTCAGTTACCATTTACAGCACAGCAGTAAAACTCCAAGGTATTGGCTCTTGGATTCATGTTTCCCAGATCCAGAGATATACATCACTTCCTCCTGAATGCTGGATATCCATTCCATCTGAGACCTTATACTGAGGATTCTTGGGAATCATCCAGAAGTTGCCAACTTCAGAGATGGATGGTGTCCGCTCAAGAGGATGGGACAAATAATAGACCTCAGAAATGGACAGCTACCACTCAAGATGATGGAACAAGGTGAATTTTCATATTCTTCAACAATTTTCTGATTTCCTTTCACGCTACTATACAATGTGGCCCGTATCCACTTTAACACCTTCCAAAACACTGATTTAATCCCTTTTATCTTCACTCTTTTATTTCTAACTCCCTGTGTTCTCCTACCCCTTACAGAAAAGCAAAATTCTCTTATATGTTTTTCCCAGACCATAGCTGCTACTCTGAATCCAGTGGGTTGGTGGATCTGTAAGCCCTTAACTGACCTGTTGACAAACATGTAATAGCTATTCCTTTGCATTTTTCAGAAGGAAAATTCCCTTTATCAGATCCCTTCTGGCACTTGAGTTTCCCTTGCATCATTAATCCCAACCTCCAATCTTGCAAAAATTGAACTTTGACCTTCCATCCATGAAGTGTTTCTGCTGAGATCATTACAGTCCTATTAGCAAAGCCTAGTCAACCAGGAATAGGCACTAATATTAGGGCTATCCTGATCACGAGAGTTTGTTCTTTTCAGAGATACTTCAGCCTGCCTTACAGGAACTATTTAATTTCACTCAAGGAATGTGTCCATGTTAAGGTACACAGTAGCGGCTCAATCCTAGTATAATGAGTGATACTTAGACTCCCAATTCTCTCTGTGCTCCACGAGGATACAACTTCTTAAATGGACATCAAGCTTATCCCTCTGTACCACACACTCACCAATCCTGTCTATTCAGAGTAGTTGATGGAGATGCCCAGGTATTTAGAACACCATCCTTCTACTGGATCCTATTTCCTTGAGAAGGATACCCAGAAACCTTCAAAATGAAGCAAGCACAAATGACTGGGGAGAACTTCCAGAGGGATTACCATAATGGGGATAATACAGTTAGAAAAGTGGTTTGAAACTTGTTTCTACCTTTAGCAGAAGTCATAAATGACACTACTTCTGATCCAGAAACCCAAAGAGCTAGTCTAAACTCAGTATCTAGAGTTATCTTGGAAAATCATACAGCCCTTGATTTCCTCCTAACCAACCAAGGGGGAGTTTGTGCCCTAGCATATACTTTGGCTGCACCTATATAAACACTGCAGGGTAAATAGAACAGTTTTGAGTAAGCTAAAGGAAAAAGGCACCTGGCTCTCTTGAACAGACTCTGGTGGATTACAGGACACACTTTCATTGACTGGGTTTCATAATCTAGGCCCTTGGCTTCAAGCCCAATGACAAAGACTAATAGTCATTCTGCTTCTGATAATTGCCTGTGTTGCAATTGGCTGATGTATTCTGTCCAGAATCCTAAATACATCTGGGAAACCACTGTCACATCAGAATTTCAACAACTCATCCTACAACAGAAAGAGAAGGAAAGAGTAACCTTTGATCAACCACAGACTACATTCGAAGCACACTTTTCTGATCATAATCAACAAAATCTGGGCAATGGTAGAAATGTGGATGTCATGATTGATGTCCGGTGGCCTGACTTCATCTGCCCTTGGCCAAAAGGGAATGAGAAATAAAAAAGAGCAGTCCGTGACATTCAGAAGCTGGCCTGACACAGCGAGGAGTATTAGTCTTCTAGTAGATATAAACAATCTCACAGAATCCCATTCTCAGACAAGGTCACTCTGAGACCATGATGAAATGAGACAAAGCAAGGCCACTTCATAATTTTGCTTAAGTATGGAAAAATAAGCCTACTCTGCCACTCAAGAAGTACCAAACACCATCTTTCTCAGCCAAACAAGTGGCAGCTGCTTCTTTACCAATTACAACTTTATCTTCCTTCTGGTCTCCTCTCCCCACAGGTAAGATTTATTGAGACAAGCAATCATAGAATTACCCCTGCTTCTGACATCCAATCTAGAGTATACCCCCAATTCCTTAAACCCTCTTCCAAATCACCCACCTAAAGCCAAGTCTTATAGTAGATTCTTCCTCACACTCTGACAGAGAGTCCCCCCACCCCCATACTGTGTGTTCTCCACAGTGAGTAATAAAATCCAGCTTGCTAACTACAGGTGTGTCCCCAGTGGTCTTTGGCTGGAGAACGTTGACAAATTCATCATAGGGTGAGTCATAACAAAGATGATGTCTTAGGAAGAATCATCTGAAACTAACATGTGGGAAGGGCCAGAGAAAGGGATGGGGTAATTATTTAGGAAGCAGTCGTGCTTGTCTAAGAGGGAAGGGATGAGGGATTGTCCTAAGACTACAGTCATGGGAATAAAGATGGAGAGACAAGGGATACTTGGGAGAAGAGTTGGTGGGAACTGAGTAATTGTCATTCATTTATGCAGGCAACCAATGCCTGCAGGACACAGACAACCAAATCCCTCTTCTCAGAGAGATCATACTCCAGTGAGGGCGGCATGATGGAGACCGTTCGGGCTTGTGATAAGAAAGGAGACACTTGTGTGACAACAGAGTAGGGGATGTGATGGAAAGTGGACAGAAGGAGTGGTGGCGGCAACTCGGGCAGGCTGTTGATGGAAGGTCACTCTGCGGTGGTAAGTGATGAGCTGGGACCTGAACGGCAAGCAGGAGCTGGTCAAACAGAGCGTACAAGGAGCATTTCGGGCAGAGGAACAGATAAGGGAAAGAGCCAGAGGTGAAGTTGAGGAAAAGGCACAAAGTTTGGTTGCAGAGTGGTGGGCAAAGGACAGAGTGTGACAAAGTGACATTGGCGAGGAAGCAGGGCCAGTGAGCACAGGGTCTTGGAGGCCAAAATAAGAATTTTGCTAAAGAGGGGGAAGCAAATTGCACAGATGCTGTTCACCCCAGAAGCCCCTTTCCTCGCAATTTTCTTCTTCCTGCTGCCCTTCCTGAGTTTCCTTCTGGGCATCTGGGCTTTCTGAGAAGTGGTGTTCTAGTCCCAGGGCATTGATGAGCCACCTTCCTACCTCTTCCTGGCTCGTAAGTGGGGCAACTTCCTAGCCTCTGACTCAGCATTTGAAATTATTTCCCCTGCAGGAATTTTCGAATACTCCTTACTAAAAATCACTGTGTATAGAACAGCCCAGGCATCAGCTTTACATCATCATTACAGCAATAAACCTCCAGAAATGCCCAAAGTTTGGTGACGGATGACTAAGCTTGTGTCTAAAAATGAGACCAAATTGCGCTTTTCAAAATTCCAATTACTTTTCCATAGCTTCCTGCTTGGCCATTTCCCCACAATAGATTTTGTATTTGCCTAGACTACTGTATATTCTGATTTCATCTTTCAGTTGTTGATTGTTTTCCCTTCAAGGTAACTGTGCTTCTTCCTACTTTGGAATCTTTCTTCACATTGATTGGGGGTTTTTTTTTCCCATAATTTTTTTTCAAGTTTTATCTGTATCTCTGCTTCTTTGCTGAACACCTTTGAGACAATAATATCTGAGCTTGGTGCTTTGCTTAGCTGAAACGCATTCTGCCTGTTAATCATTTCTACCATCACCACCCTTTCACTCAGTCTCCTGAGTATCAGCTGTGGTTCCTAGATTTTGGCAATTCTTCACTCTCTCCCTCTGTGAGTAATGAAATTATCTTTTCAAAATCTAGTCTTTCTTTATTCCTTTTGTACTCTGAGCCCCTTTTTCCCCCTATGTGAAAATATTTGATGTCTTGTATATGTGGTTTAAAAGCTGATGATTATGAATGCTGCTTGCAATATTGAGCCTCTTGATTTTTTTAATCTTTCCCTGATTAAATTCATATAATGATTAATTCTGCTTGTCTTTTATAATCCCCTTATCTTTATTCTGACTTCCTCGTGTCTTAAAAAAAAAAAAAAAGACAGAAACAAAAGCCCTCTCTATTGTTCTTTCTATCCTTAATTTAATATATTTCTTAACCATTTTAGCTTTTTAAAATTAAATGAATTATTCTGAATATTTTGGACTGCATAATACAACCATCATTCCAATTCATTTTATTCAATTTTTAAACCTTTAAAATTAAGGTTTTCCAAACTTATGGTTACCAAAGGGTGGAGGGGAAGGATACATTGGGAGTTAGGGATGAACATACACACACTACTATATTTAAAATAATCAACAAAAACCTACTGGATAGCACAGGGAACTCTACTCAATATTCTGTAATAACCTATATGGGAAAAGAATCTGAAAAAGAATGGATATGTGTATATGTATAACTAAATCACTTTGCTGTACACCTGAAGCTAACACAACATTGTAAGTCAACTACACTCCACTATAAAATAAAACTTTTCAAAAAATTAAGGTTTTTATAGGATGTTAGAACTAGGGAGAACATTGTTTATTACAGACCTCTCATTGTACAGACCAGGAATTTGAGGTTTAGAGAAGTTAAACTATTTGTCCAAAATTAAGCAGCTCACTAGCGCAGGTGAAACCTGGTCCCTGACTGCTTGCCCAGTGATGTTTCTACAACAGAACCGCGTCTCCAAGTAAAGTGGCATTTGTGTTTGAATACCATCAGCCTAGGTCATCATTTTCACATGTGGATTAATCGTTTTTCCTTCAGTATTTGTATTTGGAACATCTACAAAAGGGAAATCTTCCAATAAAATCAAGAAACAGACTCCATCCTTCAAGGTCCCTGCAAGTCCCTGGACTCATTGTTGACAAGAGCGGGCAGGAAAAGTCCCTGTGCTTTATTTTCAGTTTTCCTGCTGATTTGGTATGTAACTTCGGTTGTATTTTCCCCTTGGGCTTTCCTAATATGTTGGATTCCAATTATAGACAGACCCTAAGAAACACCTCGTCTAAGACAGTCCAAAAACGAGATATATAGCATCATTTAGGACATTAACTTTGGGGAAGTGCACTTACTTTTAATACAGAAATGTGACCCTCCTGTCTCTCATGCTAGTTAAGAGTACATTTCTCATCCTCTCCCACAAAGCCCAAGATCCACAGCAACTTAGAATGTTCCTTGGGTTTGCTGACTATTCTAGTGAAGGGAAAAGGGGAGTGCTGATAAATTGAGCCTATGTTCTTATGCTGCTTTCTCTGTATGGTGGGACATGGTGAGTCCCTGAGATCAAGTTCTGCTAAAGTCCCACGAATAGTCTGAGGTCATGGCAATTTGCTGGCCTCCCAGGAAAGTTGAGTTGAGAGCTAAGTTGGTCCTAAGCCCTGGCCTTGGTTCTTTATGATGATGCTTTATCTCTCCCAGGAAAGTTGGATCAACCTTGCAGATCAGTGAAACACAGATCTTTAATCTTTTTTAAGTATCCTTGGCTGTAAGTTACTGAAACCAATTTGAGTCAACTCACACTGGATAGAGAAATCCGCTGCGAGGACACAGGCCTATGTCACAGAGCTCAGGGCAGGGATGGGACTGATCTAACAAGGCCTGGAAAAACCCTGAGAGGGAGCCCAGCAAAAGTTCTCTCTACCTGTGGCTGCTTGGCTCCAGGAATCATCTATAAGAATCCACAAGAAGAGGCTTCCTGGCCTCCACCCTATAAATTCCCCAGAGCTCCTGAGATGGTGTGTGACATGAGGATACCCCCTCTCTGTTCTGATTCCAAATTCCCTCGGAATTCCCGCCCAGCTGAGGCCTAAGATAAATGGAGGTGGAATGCAATTACATTTGTATGGTTCTTTGTGACTTCCTACTCTAACCCGAGAATAAATGTTCATAAGGCCACACCCTCAAATTCAAACATACACACAGACCCCACACACTCACACATGCTCACATTGTCTAAGGAAACACTCCTTGTAGTTTTAAATGGTTATGGCATGCTTTTTCCTGGCTGGTGACTGGTGGGAGTGTTCCCAGGCAATTCATTAATAAAATACATTGCCTCATGCACGAGAAGAAGATTTAGAGAAAGGGAAAGGAGGAAAGCAGGAAGAAAAATCTATCACTCAGATAGATTATTGATCGATCTCAGTCAGAATACACACACTCTGAAACATCTGATACAAGCATCAGGAAAGAACAACTGACCTGAGCAAACAAGAAAAATAATCGTTTGTTAATTTTAAAAATAATCAAACAAGGAGACTTCCTGTTAAACTCTGGATTGAGAACACATTATCCCTTTCCAAATCTCACAAAAATGACCATAAAGAGATTTTTTTAATTTTATTTTTTTATTGAAGTAGAGTTGATTTACAGTGTTGTGTTAGTTTCAGATGTACAGCAAAGTGATTCAGTTATATATCCAAATACTGTTTTTCAGGTTCTTTTCCATCACAGGTAATTATATGGTATTGAATATAGTTCCTTGCGCTATACAGTAGGACCTTTTTGTTTATCTATTTTATATATAGTGGTGTGTATCTGTTAATCTCAAACTCCTAATTTATCCCTCCCTGCCATTTCTCCTTTGGTAACCATTGGTTGTTTTCTATGTGAGTCTGTTTCTGTTTTGTAAATAAGTTCATTTGTATCTTTTTTTTTTTTTAGATTCCACATATAAGTGATATCATACGATATTAGTCTTTCTCTGACTTACTTTGCTCAGTATGATAATCTCAGGTCCATTCATGTTGCTGCAAACGGCATCATTTCATTCTTTTTTATGGCTGAGTAGTATTCCATTGTATATATGCAATCAAACAAGGAAAAATTATTAGAGAAATAAAAATTGTAAATGAAGAATTAAAATATCTATGAAATTATTTTCATATTATGTATTTTTTATTATTTTCATATTATGTGTTTTTCTTATGAACAACACAAGAAAATCAATGAAAAGCACCAATACAAATAATAGCCTTTTTTTTTTTTTTTTTTAAATAAATTTATTTATTTATTTATTTTTGGCTGTGTTGGGTCTTCGTTTCTGTGCTAGGGCTTTCTCTAGTTGCGGCGAGCGGGGGCCACTCTTCATCGCGGTGCGCGGGCCTCTCACTATCGTGGCCTCTCTTGTTGCGGAGCACAGGCTCCAGACGCGCAGGCTCAGCAGTTGTGGCTCACGGGCCCAGTTGCTCCGTGGCATGTGGGATCCTCCCGGACCAGGGCTCGAACCCGTGTCCCCTGCATTGGCAGGCGGATTCTCAACCACTGTACCACCAGGGAAGCCCAATAATAGCCATTTTAATATGGTAGAATATAAAATTAATATACAAAAATCAACAGCCTTCATATAAACAATAACCAATATAAAAAGACATAATAAATAAGAAGACTCTATTTACTATAGCAATAAAAATACAAAAGCAAAATACGTAAGAATAGGGAATTCCCAGACTTCCCTGGCAGTCCAGTGATTAAGACTCTATGCTGATCCCTGGTCTGGGAACTAAGATCCCCGCATGCTGTGCAATGCAGCCAAAAAAAAAAAAAAAAAAAAAAGTAATAATAGACCATTAGAAATGTGCATAAAATTTTGGGAAACTTCTGAAAGATTCAAATATGACAATGAATAAATGGAAGGATGTCCCATGTCCTTGGAGAGGATGACTCACTATCAAAAATTCTCCCCAAGTTTATGTATGCCTAATAAAAATGTCAAGTCCCTCCACCCAGAACTACACAAGTTGATCTTAGAATAGAAAAATTAGCAAGCAAGAATAGCTAAGAAAACCTGGGGGGTGGGGTAGGGAAGAAGGGTAATAGTGGTAGCCTTACTAGATTAAGAAAAAAAAACTTTAAATAACTAATGGAGGTGTGGTAGGTGCGAACTTGAAGGGGACAAATCTGGGACCATTTGTGCATCTAAAAAAAAAAAAAAAGAATATAATCAATCTCAAGATTACAATAAGTAAATTAAAACTTAGGAGTTCATTAGAATTTTTCAAGAAGAGGTGGAGAAACAGGAAGAAAAAGCTCATTTACCACAATTAGAGGTAACTATTCAGACAATACTTTTCTATGAAAATTAGTAATTATAGGGAAAGAATGAAGCATTTGCCCTCCTTTTTAGGGAGAAATGATAGTTTATCCCCAGTTGATAAGGGACAGTTCTTCTTTGAAGAAAAATGCTAGCTAATAAATGTGGAAGGAATGACTGAAGTAGAAAGTCACTCCTTTGCAACCCAGTGAAAAAGTTGATTCAGTTCAGGATCATCAATGGATGCTGAAACCACTAGGTGAAAAGATTGTTGAAGAGAATACTCACTTGGTAAAAGGTACTACTCTGTGGCATGCATAGGGGAAAATGTAGTTTTACAACATAGAGATCTGGCTGTCACCACCCAGCCAAGTGATTTAACTTAGTATCACTAGTAGTGGGACAACCTCTACCTCTTGGTATAATGGAATATGAGGTACATAGCAATATGTATGAATGGTTCTTGCCAATGTGGAATGGGAAATGAGGGTGGCAGTACCCAATCCGATCCCACAGTTTGAGAAGTTTTACACTGCCCAGTGGGCACAAAGTTCCCATTAGTAAGTAACAATGGTTATTTAAGAATGGAATCAAAACACTATTTTTGCTTTCACTTTATGTGTATTATTTTTTTTCAAATGGCTACTAAGTTGTTATGTCACAAATACTAAGTTGTTTGGCTCTACATACTTAATAAACAAAACTACTAGGTGTTTCGTGCTGTGAAAAAAAAAAATCACTAAGTTCCATGATCCATCAGTATGATTCCTCCCTTGCATATGTCTTCGACTTCTTTGCCCTTTTCTTCTTTCATTATACTTGCTTTGCAAAACCCCTACCCTGCTCAAATCCAACCCCCTGCCTCCTCTTGGCCTGCCCCTGGGCACCTGGACGATTACATGTCCTCCTGACTGCCTCCCAAAACTATTTTCCATGCAGCAGAGTAACTTTCTAAAGTCACCTTATCCCTTAAAGCCCTTTAATTGTTCACTGCCTTTAGGATAGAGTCAAAACCCATTCATATACTTTCTGGGGCCCTTCATGCTCTGACCCTTTCTTACCTCTCCAACCTCCTTTTTCAGCACACCCCCCACCCCCCGCCCATGCCCCTCTGTACTTCACACTTCGAAGTTTCTGGAATGTTCCCTGTTCTCCATCCCTTTTCTGCCTTTACAGATGTTGCTCCTTCCATGGGCAGTGGTACCCCACTAGTCTCCTAGTCCTTACTGAGATGTCATTCTCTCTAGGAAGCCTCCCGGACACCCTTCCTGTGTGCTCCATAGAACACTCTCTGGAAGCAGCCCTGGGCCTATATGGCAGGCGCATGGTATTTATTTGCTTCCCTCACTACACTGGAAACTTTTTGAGGGTGGGACGTGCATTTCGTTCACTGTTGATGTGACAGTGACTGGCATTCAGAATGCTCGTCATAACTAATTATTGAATCATCCTGAATTATGGGAACTATGGTGTTGAAATATGTTGGATTTGTTCCAGGACCCCCATGGATACCCAAATCCCCAGATGCTCAAGTCCCTTATATAAAATAGTGTGGTACAGTCAGGCTAATGTATCCAGGGTTCTGCATCAGCGGATTCAGCCAATTACAGATGGAATCCTGCCCTTATGGAGGGCCGACAGTATATATACCTGTCCGTGGACTTTCTTTACTCTGGAAAGACAGATACTGTTTTTAGAAGAATTAAGTCTTGGTAAGCCAATGCTGGTTCCAATTTCCTTTGTAAGTTTCTGTGGGCTTGTGCTCATTCTTGTTATTATTTCGTCTTTCAGCATAAATTGCCTTATAACATAAAAGCATATATTGCCTTGTAACAGTCATCAAGATCACTCTTTCCTAAGAGCAAAG
The DNA here is from genome assembly GCF_949987535.1 of Balaenoptera acutorostrata. Classification (NCBI taxonomy): domain Eukaryota; kingdom Metazoa; phylum Chordata; class Mammalia; order Artiodactyla; family Balaenopteridae; genus Balaenoptera; species Balaenoptera acutorostrata. The sequence continues at coordinate 7,992,024 of NC_080075.1, forward strand.
CACGAGTTACAGTGTGTATTTCACCCAAGGGACTTGAGTACAAATCTTTGTTTTTTAGTGGTTTCATGTTCCTTTTTTTTCTGTTTTTGGTATTTGAGAGACTAGATGTGGATCTTTCCGACAAAAATTTACTGCTGGATATGGAGGTTAAAAGATAACAGATCCATGTCCTTAGCCAGGGCTGTCCCTGCAAGGGTCACGGGTCTGCACTTTCATAGGATCTTGAGATGTCAGTAATATTAGACGTTTCAAAAATGATTTTTAATAAAGTTCAGAAAAGAGGAATAAGGTGCAGTGCCCCCAAAGTTCTCCCCCATGTGTGGGAGTCCAGAGTAGACATCTCAGCTGCTTTACCCAAAGGTCAGGCCAACTCCCCTTAGACTGGGAAAGACAGTCCTCATGAGAATAAATGGAAGTAAATAAATGAATGAATGAATGTAGGCGACTGGATAAAATTGAAATAGAAGGGTCTTCAGGCATTGTGGAATATATTATGGGATAGCATAACAGAATATTCTAGAATGGGCGAAAAGAAAACGTTAGCAAAGATTCTGGGGTTTGGGGCTTCCCTGGTGGCGCAGTGGTTGAGAATCCGCCTGCCAATGCAGGGCACACGGGTTCGAGCCCTGGTCTGGGAGGATCCCACATGCCGTGGAGCAACTGGGCCCGTGAGCCACAACTACTGAGCCTGCGCGTCTGGAGCCTGTGCTCTGCAACAAGAGAGGCCGCGATAGTGAGAGGCCCGCGCACCGCGATGAAGAGTGGTCCCCGCTTGCCACAACTAGAGAAAGCCCTCACACAGAAACGAAGACCCAACACAGTCAAAAAAAATAAATATAAATAAATTAATTTAAAAAAAAAGATTCTGGGGTTTGTATACATTTTATTTATGTATTCTTTATCTCTCTTTTTATCCTATTGTATCTAGAGAGCAACCTGATTTTTTTTTTCTCTTTTCGGAGCCTGCCTACTAATTTGCACTAAAACGCAGTTAATACCGTCTTACTATATTCTGTAAAGGTGTTGCCAAGGTCAGTTAGCTCAGCGTCTGTGTTTCTTTCTTGAGAAAATACAGAAAACAACAATAACAACAACAAGAACCTTTGACTCAAATAGGAGAGAGTGCGAAAAAATTGAAATACAACGGTATTTTTTCCAGTAGAGTCCACAGATCGTTCTTCAATTTGAAAATCGAGTTTTGCCATTTCATGTTAGTGGAATACTGACATTTAGAGAGATGCATTAAAAAAACATAATTAATAAGGGGCTGCCACTGTTTTTCTGTGGCATCTCAGCAGATGATACCCTGATGTTGCAGCTGGCAACTGTTTGTGAGCCTATTGAAATGACGCCGTTTGTATTAAATTATGACGTTTCAGAAAAGCATGCAACGTGATTTTGTAGGGTTAGAGACAAGAATACTGAGGTTTAAGTGCATTTATAGAAGTTTCTAAAGTGGCAAAAACGAAGGGGCTCGAAAAAAGAAACAAAGTCATTTGAATATTCTCTGAATTACCAGTAAACAAGCCTCAGCTCTGCAAAATCAGTTTTGAAAAGAGTACTAATTGTTTCCTGAGCACTTGAAAACTCTTAAAGTCTCTCAGGTAAGGGAAAAAGGGGGAAAAGTGTCGAGCCTTTGCAGGGAGGTTCGCTTCATGTTTGTGCATTACAACAATAAAGACTATTATAATAGCGATGTGGGATCTCCGGGCAAACCGACATTGCTAAGAGGGGGAAAATGGTCCTTACGGAACAATTGTCTTTAGCCAGAAGGCCCTCAATTAAAATTGCATTTAAGCACACATAATGATGGTTTTTTGTTTGTTTTTACAGTAGTAGCAAATTGCTTTCGCGTGTTATCCCAGTGCTGCATGTGGGATGGGACACCTGCCGCAGGTTTACGAATATCCAGGTGCAATGCAGGGAGGGACTCATCGCGCAGGGAATGGTGTTCGCGCCCCAGCGGGAGCTGGCAACGCTTAAACCCCGCGGCGCAGCGTTCATTCCCACTAACCTCTGTGGGCCTTGATTCCGGTCGCTCCCTGACACAGCAAAGTGTCAGTTCACGTGTGTCCCTTCCTCCACTAGATGTCACTGTAAATCAACCTCTCGTGGCGGGGGACCTGGGTGTTTTACGGATCGTCCAGGGTTACTAAGCATGGTCAGTCCCTGAACTAGTGTCCTCCCGGACTGGGGAGTGCAGCGCGGGGCGGCGACTCGCAGAGACTAGGACAGCGCATCAACCCCCGCGGGAGGCGCGCAGGTCTCGGGGTGCAGGGCGGGCGGCGCGATGCGGAAGGCGGGCCGGCGCCGCGCTCCTCTCCGCCCCCGCGAGCGAGACGGTCACGTGCCGCGGAGGCGGTGACCCCCGCGGGCGGGCCTGGGAGGGGCGCCGCGCCCGTGGTTCGGGGTCGCCCGAGGCTAGGCGCGAGGCGGGCGCTTGCGCAGCGCGGGGCGGAGTGCGAGCCGGGGCCGGGACCGCCGCGGGCGGGGAAGGGCGGGGAGGAGCCTGGGAGCGCGCCGGCCGCCGGAGGGGGAGGGGCGGGGCGGAGCCGCGGCGCGCGCGCCCGTCGGAGGAGGAGGGACAGAGCAGCCACTGGGCGCGCTCAGGGCGGCCGCTGCGAGCGTGGGGCGAGCGTGGACCGCGGCGCGGCGGTGCGACTCCTTCCCCGGCCCTCCTCCCCGCCCCAGGCGAGGGCACCGTGTGGCGGCGGCGGGGCCAGCGAGGCCGGAGGAGGCGGCCGTGCCCGGGCATGGTGGTCTGGGGCAACGCGGAAGGTGAGCGACCCCCGGGCCAGCGGCGGGGGTGGGGGCGGGGTGGGACCGGCCTCGCGTCGCCGGGCGGCGGCCCGAGCGCGGGCGGCCTGAGGCGGGGCGGGGGCGGCGCGCCGGTCCGGCCCCCGCGGCCCTTGGTCTCGCGGCCTGGGCGGCCCGCGGCGCCCGGAGCGCGGCCGCTGCCGGGTTATGTAACGCGTGACCTCCCCTTCCCCCTCCGCCATGGCGCGGCCGGCCCGCCGCCCGCTCTCGGCCGCCCGCTGAGGCGCCGCGCCGACGACTCCCGCCCGCGGCCCTGCCCGCCGCGCCCCGCCGGCGGACGCCTCGCCGGCCTCGCTCGGACCGCGCCATTCATTCGTGCGCGCGGGCTGCCGGCCGGGGCCACGCGCTGGATGCTCCGCCCGTCCTCCCGCCGCGGCGTCTTCCCCGTGACCTCGCATCCCCCCCCCCCCCAACCTTGCCCCGCGTAGGATCCCGGCATCGGTGTCGGACTATCCGAAGGCAATTTTTACTCACTTATTTTTTCCTTGTTACTTATCTGTTGCCTTGATAGGCAGAGCTCCTTTCCCCAACTGTCCTGGCAAGTGCCCCTTTCCCACTTCACTCCTTGTGAAAATGATTCAGCACCTGTGCAGACGGAAAGGGGCATTTCCTTATATGTTTCCCTGCTCTTTCTACCGAAACCCAGTTTGTAAAGAAATACCTTAGTGTATCACTCATTAGTTGACCCCACCCCCACCCCCCTGATTTAAAAAAAAAAAATTGCAGGTGGTGTAAGCCTGCTGTTTCTATCTTTTACATCTTTTCAGGTCACGTCCAGCATAGAAATGGTATCATTTAAGTGAAAATAACGAGACTAGCACATAGCATCAAAGGGCTTGTAACTAACTGGTAAGGACTTGATGTAACGATTCTTAATTCTGTCTGTCTCCCCGGCCTCTCCACTATCGTCTTCCAGAATTAGCCATTTCCTCTTTAGGTTAGGACATAGGATAACCTTGGTTCTTCCTGTGGACTTCGCGGTAACCCGTCCTGTGGGGTACCGTTTACCTGCTTTCCACACTTCCATCTCAGCTTTCCCACGTAGCCTTGTCTTAGCCGGAGCAGATGCTGCGGGCGTGTAGTTCCCTCCCTGAACTTCCTAGACTCTTGGAAGCGCACCTAGCGTCCCTCTTTTTCCAGTGATCCTTCCCTGGTCTAGAAGGATCTCCATTCAATTCTTAGGCTGTTTATTTGCCACTTCTCATGTGTTATGATGATTATCTTTTTATCCGTATCCTCTTTTTCTCTATCTCCAGGTCTTTTGTGGGCAGAATCTGTGCCAAACTTGTCATAGAACATTACTCCTATTTCATGGTAAACAATATGTATTTAAGTTTTTCTTTTTAAAGGCAGGAATCACTCTTTTGGGGTTAATTTCTTTGAAACCTCAAGTAGTAAATACGTTTTCAAAATAATGTGTTTGAATATGTAAGATCACTCCATTTTCTCCAACCCCAACTGCAAAACTCAGATTCTGTGTAAGAGAAAGAAACCCGTCCCCACCAGCAACAAGCTAGTCACTAATAAGAGAGACTACGTGTAATGTATATTTTATAGTCCTTTCTTTGATAGCTGCTGTAGTAGAAAGATAAGAACTTAAGAGTTAGATGTAGATTAAAATTCTAGCTCTACCCATTATTAACTGTGTGTCCTTGGACAATTTAAGTTACTAATATCTCTGATTTTTTTCTCATTTGTATAACGAAGATATTTCCTACCTTGGGTAACTGAGGATTAAATGAGCTCTTAAATGTAAGGCATCTAGTGAATTCCTGGTATGCAATGGTGCTCCGTAAATACAAATTACCTTTGGTATACCTTTTTATTGCAGTTCACAGTCTAGAATGAGCTGAGATGTGCTGAGACAAAGCATGAGAAGAAAGCTAATCACAAGAGCTGATAGGTACCTCTTCTTGTCTCCAAATAAATGAACAAGCCCTAAACTAAAGAGCAGTAAAGCTCTTTCTGCTTCTCAAGAATGTATGAGTGTATGTGACATATTGTAATAAATCCTGGAGTATATTAAATAGAACATTTATAAATGAAGGAAATACCTTTTAATCTTACTTTCCTCCTATAACAGCTCCCACTAAAGCATTAATGTGGATATTAAAAAGAATCTATGGGAGATGAGGAAGGAGGAATATTAAAAAAGTCTTTTTCAGGGGCAATTAGGTTGCATGCTGTCCTTTTAGTATCTCATCTACTTATAAACTACGTGAATCCTAGTCTGAGTTCAAGTATGTCTCCCTTAGACTGTTGGAGCAGTGCCTTCCCCGGTGTCCCTATTTCTGTCGCTCCCTTCCCGACTGATCCCCACATAACAATCAGAGTGATCTTTTTAAAGACATAAATCATATTGTCACTCTCTTGGTGAAAACCCTCCAAAAGCTTCCTGTTAGCCTTAGAATTGAATCAGAACTTTTTGCCGTTTCTCGAACAAACCAAACTGTTCTTCTCTCAGGGGTGTTATGCTTGTTGTTCTTTTAGCTGGGCCACCTCTTCCTCCTGGTGGTTATCTTGCTCAGATGTCATCACGTCAGAGTGATCTCTTCTCTGATCCCTACAATAGAAGCCAGCCCCTCTCTCTGTCACTTTTGATTCATTTTGCTTTATTTCTCTTCATAGCATTTATTACGAGGCAGAGATACACTCTTCACTTACTTACCCGTTTCTCCCATAAGACTTGTTTGTTCCAAAGCCTCTCCCCCACTGGAGGGCAGAGGCCTTGTCTGACTTGTTCATGGCTCTGTCTCTGGTGCTTAGAAGGGTGCTTGGCACATAGTAGGTTCTCAATAAAATTTGTTAAGTGAATTAAGTGAACGAGTGGTATAGTTGATTTAAACATTAGTTCTGGAGTCAGACAGCCAGGGTCAGAATCCTGGCTCCTGCCATTTACTGATTGTGTGGCCTTGGGCTAGTTAATATCTTTTGGTGCCTTAGTTTGCTCATCTGTAAGATGGGACAATAATACCTACTTTATACGATTATGGTAAGAAATGATTGAGTTAATGTATATAAAGTTCTTAGAACAGGGTTATTTCACAGTTTTGAAAACCAGTACTTGAAATTAGCTTGGAGTATTCACTTAGGACTTTGTGTTTTTGTGTGAGATTAAAAATGCAAGCATTGAATTTTATCTTTATTACTTTCACTGAATTTTTCTGGCTACCAAAGTTATATTTATGGAACTCCTTTTTAAAATAAATACATTTTGTGGATGTCTAGAACGGATTAAAAAATAAACTGCTAAGAATGGTGACTGGTATTTGGTCTTAATGTGTAAGTCAGCTTTTTTATTCTTAGATCTGTGGAAGATGCTAAGAGTGATTATCTCAACAGCCGCCCACTGGAGTGGCTTTTATATATTTCCCTTTGAAGTTCAGCTAGAGATGTAATTGTGCTGATGAAAGGACTTGCTGGAGGCTGAAGACAGGAAAATCCTTGAGATACAGTTGAAGTATGAGCCCTGTAGTAGTTGGGAAAGGAAAGATATTTTACCATCTTTAGTGTGTTCAATTTCTGCCTTCTTCCATTATGGGTTCCCCACCCCCAAACTGTATTCGTAGAAACTAAGCTGCTTGTGGTGATTGCCCTTGCGTAATACCAGTTATTTTTACTTAGTCCACTTGTCCTTAGTAAAATGCCTCTTTGTAGGAACATTGTTTTATTTCATTTCTCAGTCTGAACTTTAGTCAATAGGATCCTAAACTTTGGGCCTTAAACCTAAAAAAAAAAAAAATCAAAATACTGTGCTCTGTGTAACATTTGTTACAAAGTTTAATAATAATTGCTAAATCATTAATATTTACTGTGTGTCAGGCTCTTTGCTTAGTGCAGGGTCTCATTTAATCTTCACAACCACCGGGTCAGGTGGACACAGTTTTAAAGAAACAGATTTAGAGAGATGATGCTACTTGGGCAGGTCACACAGGTGAGAAGGAAGCCAGGATTTCAGTCTGCTTCCACCTGATTCCATAACCCAAGGTCACAACCACTTTGCTATGAGGCAGGTAGAAACAAGGTTTCTGTTTGGAAACTTGCGTTGTGTTTCATCAGGTTATTTGTATGTGTTGTTCTTCTTGACTACTGGCAGTTTTATCATTTTATGGCTGTTTTTTTCTTTTCTTTTTTTTTCTTGTTCTTTTTGTTTTTTTGGCTCTAACTACTACAGATCTTCCACAACTTACAATGGGATTACTTTCCAGTAAACCCATCATAAGTTAAAAATGTTGTAAGTAAAAATGCATTTAATACACCTAACCTACTGGACATCATAGGTTAGACTAGCCTACCTTAAACGTGCTCAGAACACTTACATTAGCCTATAGTTGGGCAAAATCAAGTGAGACAAAGCCTATTTTATAATGAAGTGTTGAACGTCTCGTGTAACTTATTTAATACTCTACTGAAAGTGAAAAACAGAATGGTTGTAAGTGTATCAGTGGTTCCTCCTCCGGATCGCATGGCTGACTGGGAGCTGTGGCGCTGCCCCTTCCCAGCATCACAAGAGAGTACTGTACCGATATCTCTGGCTCCAGAAAAGATCAAAAGTCAAAGCGTGGTTTCTGTTGAACGTGTATCACTTTGGCACCACCATAAAGCCAAAAAATTGTAAATCGAAGCATCATAAGTTAGGGACCATCTGTACTATACTTAAATGTCTGTATTTTTTATGAGTGTGAAACATTTTAATAGGTTGATGACATGCAAAATCATTTTTTCCTTATTAAATCATTAAAAATAAGTCAGCATCATGTGTGTCGTGGTAGGTCAGCTTTGTAATTAGTTTGAAAAGGTTTTGCATAAAATAGATGTGATGCCTCAGATTTAGGAAAACATGAATGTCTTTAAATTTGCTTAAGGCTAAAAGAAATTTCAGGTAGCAAGTAAATACATGTGTTTCTGCTGATTATGGAGCCAATCTTTATTATTTTTGTTTTTAGTAAGTAAGGAAGGACTCATTGGTGTGCAGCTTTTTTACACAATGGTAAGTTTTAATGATTTTTGACATCTACTTGTGACACTTTAAAACTTTGAAGAATATCTGAATTATGAGTTGTTGACTTCTCAACACTTAAGTAGATTCAGAATGCCAGTGCTAGGATGAACCCTATAGATTCTGTAGGCCATGCCCCTGTATTTTCCTGGAGGAAAAATGAGACCCAGAGAATCATCTGATGATCAAGGAGAAACAGGACCAGAATCTAGGGTTTTGTGGGGTGGGTTTGTTTGTTTTAATACTTTAAAGCCATTTTTTTCTCTGCTACACTAAACTGCCCCCTTCATCCGGCAGGGTAAGACCAGTGTATGCTTAGTATCTTATGTTCAAGAGGTTAGAGAATTGAGCAATATATTCATGTAAACTTGTGATTTAAAGTCATGAGGTTTTTTTTTTTTTTAATCATTGGCTTTAAAGTAATAGAAACGATTCTGTAATGTAATTAGAAATTATGCTTTTTCATTCACGTAGGCAAGTAACTGTCTTATGCACATAAGATGGTTTGACAAGCTTTTTAAAGACCTGATCTTTCAAGATCAGATCTTGTGGCTTTATCCTTAAATTAAAAGATTAGTTAGGGATGGGCAAAAAAGTTGGTTGTGATGTGAACCGTTTTTACTTGAGCCCAGTATCTGAGTAACCAAAATGTTGTCTATTGCTTTCAATCATGCCTGATCAGAACCAAGACTAAAATGAGCTCTTGGGAAGTTTAGTCAGAAAATAGTAGCTGAATTTTACATTTTCTAAACTCCATCATTTCTACACTTGAGATTGCTAATATGTTTTTATCATTTAGGCACTACTCTTAGTTACGTAATTGAAATTATGATTTAGATTCCTTACTCTTAAATGCTTTTCATCAAATTTCTCAATTTTATCTTATAATAAGCTGTATTTCTAGATGACTTACTGGCTATTTTAAGCCTTTTTTATATAAATTTTTAAATTTATTTGTTTGTTTATTTTTGGCTGCGTTGGGTCTTCGTTACTGCACGCAGTCTTCTCTAGTTGTGGTGAGCGGGGCTACTCTTTGTTGCGGTGCGTGGGCTTCTCGTTGCGGTGGCTTCTCGTTGTGGAGCACGGGCTCTAGGCGTGCGGGCTTCAGTAGTTGTGGCACACAGGCTCAGTAGTTGTGGCTCGCGGGCTTAACTACTCCAAGGCATGTGGGATCTTCTGAGACCAGGGATCAAACCCATGTCCCCTGAATTGGCAGATTCTTAACCACTGCGCCACCAGGAAAGTCCCTATTTTAAGCCTTTTTAAAAATTTAAGCTGGACGATCCTGAATTTAAAAAATATTTTAACAGTTTCTTCTTTAACGTTTTTGAGAGCATAACCAGAAAAGTCCCTTACTTTTTCTAATGCTTTATGCCTTAAAAAGTGCTTTCGCTTGACTTTTTCTCATTCAGCTGCCATAGAGTCCTGAGAGGAGAGGTAGGGCAGTATCTCCTATTTTATAGGCACAGTGTGATTCTGGCATTAACCACCCAGTGTTAGGACAGACGTCACAGGTTAAGGGCACAGTCCACCAGACTCCCCTTACTTCAGGTGCCAGCTGCAGGCGCCAGGGCTTCCAGGCCACCTGCACTTCTCACCAACTGGCCACATAATTGGGAGTTCCCACAGCCCCCTCAGATTTGATAATTCGTTAGAATGACTCACAGAACTCAGGAATGGGCTGTACTTAGAATTATCATTTTATTATAAGGGATACAAACCAGAACCTGCCAAAGGAAGAGATGTGCAAAGAGAGGTCTGGGAGGGTCCCAAACATGATGCTTCCGTGTGCTCAGGACACATCATCCTCCTGCATCGGTTTATGATTACCAACCAGGGAAGTTCACCCAAGCCTCAGGGTCCAGGGTTTTTATTACAATGGCACGATTGATTGAGTCATGGGCCACAAGGTCGAATTTCATCTCCAGACCCCTTCCTTTTCCAGGAGGTCAGGCTGATAGCATGTGGCTCAAAGCCAACCCTCTAATCACTTGGTTGGCCTTTCCAGCATGGCTAGCCCCATCTTGAAATGAGGGGCCTACTGGGAGTCACCTGTTAATAAAAGATGTGTCCTAGGGGTCCACCATGGATAACAAGGAGACTCCTATCAGTTGTGAAATTCCAAGCGTTTAGAGTCTCCCAGGAACCAGGGACAAAGGCCAGCCACACTGTTCATTAGAGAACAGTAGCTGAAGAGGTGAGAACAGATGCACAATTGTTACAGTTCAAACTAGAACACACCTCTGTAGTAGTAGCTCGGAGATCTCCAGTATACTAAAAATTAGAGCAGGTTGCATTTGAATATATTTATGTATGTAGAAAGATTGCCTTCTGTTGAAAATTATAGCATTTTTTTTTTATCGGTATAATAGTATTTGAAACGTGGGTTGATGTTCATTTGAGTGAAATATCTTATTTACATAAATTGTGTTGTAGGTAGGGTTATAAACTACATACTTTTTGGTATTTTTTTTAAAAGCACAATAATTTTGGCTCAAAAAGTTTGATTTTGGTGTTTCTTTTTGAGCTTGTAATTTTAGGCTTAGGTTATTACTACTGTTAACTGAAAGGAAATCTAAACTTAATGAAGGTGGAGGTGTTGATAATGTATTTGTTGTTAGAGCTGTAAAAATGTTGTAGTAACTTAGTTGCCACTTTGAATTTTAGATCTTGAGGTGAAGTTACTAGCTGTTCAAGTTTAATGTTTTTTTGCATATTGTTTATGCCCAGTAGAAAATCTTACTTCTGATTGTCACTTAAAGGTTATTACATTCTCTTGGAGCTCACTGAATGTTTCTCAGAAATAGCGTCTATTAATTCAGGCATAGAGTGCTAAATAAGGATGACTTCTAAGTGTCGAAGAATGTAGCATCTCCTTAAAATGTCATAGCATCCTAAAAAGTAGTGGGGTTTTTTTTATTGTTGTTGTTTTTAATATATGATAGGGGGTTCTTGGCATGAAGCAAGGGAAGAGAGGCCAGAAGGTAATGCAGTGGCAGTTTCTTCAACATTCTACTCTATTTTCACTTGCAGTTACATTTACCATAAGGATTTGTGAGAAAAGAGATTCGTGACAGATGGAACTGATAGCAGATCTAGAGAAGAGTGAGTTTGACCATATTTTTTGAATTGCAGTTACTCAGAAGGAGTTGTTTTTAGTTGTATGCCACCATGTATGCCGGTTCACCTTGTGAGTTTGGAAATCTAATGCATCGTGTGGATGGAATACATGAGATGAGGACTCCTGCCGAGACAGGTTAATAAATCTTGGTGTAGATGAGGCTCGGGAGCCAGAACCTTTCCCACCTGTGTGCAGCCATCCCATCCCCCATCATTTATATACACAGGTTCACACTTCCTTTCCTGACTTTCACAAAGGAGGGTTCAAACTTCTTAGTATGATATTCGGGGCCTTCTGTTACATTCCCTCAGCTACCTTGTTAGTTCATCTATCACTGTCTCTGTGTCAGCCCCAGAATGTTGCCTTAAACATCTTTTTCTCTTTTATGTTTTTGCTCATGAATTTCCTTCTTCTTGAATTCACCCCCCTCACTCCCCTCTGCCCGTTCAAATCCTACTCATTGCCCTCAGCTCAGGTCCGCCTTTTCAGTGAAGCCTTCTTGGATCTCTTCTCCAAGGTGAGCTTTACTGCTGTCTCTGTGTTGTCTGTTGTGTTTTGTCAGTGCCTCTAATGTTGGCTCCTGATTGTAGTTCTATGCAAATCTTTCTTCTCTAACAGGTAACTTTGGATTGTGGTTTACACTTTACTCATCTTGAAAACTGCAAACTACAGTAAATACTCAGTGAATATGGAGTAACCTGTTAGATCAGACCTGGGATTTGGGGGGAGAGGGAGTGGGAGGCAAAGGACAGGGGAGATCTCCCTCCCAGACCAACTGGGGAGTTGCCTTTACGCCTGTTGTGAAATTCTTTCTACTAGTGCACACTGTAACAGCATTCTTTCTACATAGTATACTCTGTCTCATTACTTCTGAACTTCTCCGGTCCTGGTCTCTGTTCTCGGTGGCCACTCTAGGTACCCTACAGGCAAAATTGGTGGTTCTCAAAGTATGTGCCTCACACCAGCAGCATCAGCATTACCTGGGAACTTTTTAGAAATACAGATTCCCAGCCCCACTCCTGACCTACAAAATGAGAAACTTGGAGTTGGGGCCCAGCAGTCGGTTTTAACACATTATTGACCGGAGACATATCAGTACATTTTTAGAGAATGATGCAATTAACATCACCATGCGAAGTTGTTGGAGCTTAAAATTGATCAAGGGTTCATTATACAACTTATGACTGTCATTATCATTCACATTTTGCTCCTTTAGGTTTTTGTTCCAACCTTGTGTATATTATAAACGTAAAATTTTCAAAAATGACATATTGCAAAATTTTGAGTGAAGAAGAATTTTTCAGTGAATTTTATGCAGATAACATTCTCTGATTGTCCGAGCAATGTATATACTAATGTCTCAGAAGATGATAGTTCTTCATAATATAGTTCTGATTCAGACGATGTGAATATTAGAGCAACAAAAAGACAAAAAACCTTAGTGATTGATGCTGATACGGAAAGTGAAAATGAAGCTCACGATGCTGGAGAATGCTCCTTTTCTTCCACAGAAGAGTGGATTGAAGACAACATTTCACAAAAGTTAGAAGACTTTACAGGTGTGTCGGGTGTAACTATTGAATGTAATAACCCACAAAGTGTTAGTGAAATAACAGAATTAATTTTTGGCCAGCCAAAATAAAAACTGCCAGCCACGGGCATTAGATTCTGCAAAAATCCCCTGGTCAGTAATGAGTTTAACGAGCCCTCTAAGTGATACTGGTGAAGGCTCAAGAATGAGAACCGCTGCTCAGGATACAGCCCCCTCTTCTTTGATGTTACCTCCTTTATTCTCCAGCTGAGTTCTGTCCCTGTTTACTTCTGCTGTGGCCTTTGGAATCTTTGATTTATTGCAACCTTGAACTTTTCTACAGATAACCCTTTGGCTTTCCTATGAGACTGTGCTGTCTCTCCTTAGTGAAGATCACTGGCTTCTTACTCCTTCTTGTAGACTCTTTTTTTATCATATCATCTCCAGAATATTCTTTTCTTTTTCTCTGTAGCCTGATCCCTACTTTTGGACATGCTGACTTTGAGATGCACGTGGGACATCCTGGTGGAGATACTTAATGAGCAATAGGAGTTCATGAAGGTGAGGGATGGTGTTGGGAAGCCAGTTCATCTTGCCGCACCCTGGAAAGCCAGAGAAGGAGGTTCTTTGTACTTTATTAAAACGGTGTCTTCATTTTCGTTCCCATCTATGGAAATCTATAATTACAGGGAAGAAAATTATTAGTGATTCTTTTAGAACGCCTCCTTCCGCTTGTTTTCAAATGACTGATTTTGTTAGATCAGTCATTTGCAGCTGGGGAGGGGTGCGTATTTTCATTGTTATGAATAACCAAGAGGATAAGAGAGAAATTTGTTATATTAAATTGTTTGGGATAGAACATTTGCTTTTAATAAGATCAGCTTCAAACTGGGACATTACAGATGTTTGTTATGCATTTTCAGTTTTAATACAGGTTTCCCCTGCTACCTGGAAGTAGAGTGTTCCTGTGAAACCTTTCTTAAGCCGAAATGGCCAAAAGCAAAGAAACCATTACCGCAGGGCTCATCTAGCTAACGGATGCACAGAATAAACCAAGATAAAGCACAGATGCTCACAGACAGTGACACAGTCCCAAACCATGGGGGCTTGATGCTGAGATGCTGAGCAAGGTTCCCGGGCAAGGACTGGGCGGTACCAAGGTGCCCGGGGTGCACGCTCCCTCTGCAGCAGGCTGCTGTAAGACAGGCTGAATGCTGTTTTTGCTTTGCCCTTTTTGTTTTGTAAAAGTGAAAATCTTCTTGGGGTTTCTTTTGGTTAGCGGAAACAGGTACTAATGTAGGTCTTTCGTAAGAGCGAAGTGGTGCGAAGTAAGCTTTTGAAAAGTGGGGGATGCCTGTGTATCCAGACATTTTTCTTAAGTATCTTATTGCTTGTCTCTCCTTTTATTTCTGTGTCGTTTATTGAAATAACTGTCTCTAAGTCATAGTATGAAAACAATGAAATGCACTTAACGTTCATTAGGGTGCAGGCTAATCAGGTACCAGGGTACAAGGCTGTGACAGAGACTTGAGAGCGCAGTGATGCAGAGAGTGATGACGTAGTTCTCTCCCTTGTGATGGGGGTGGCGGTTCACAGCTGATGAACTACTGCTTGTTTTAGGTCATTCGGGGGCCCAGGTTCCTTCTGTTTGCTTAGCCATCTGCTAGGGTACTGTCCTTATTTTCTTGGTTGAAGCCAAGTTACCTCACAGCTGCATTCCAAAAAAAGTAAACAACTTCCTTTAAGGATAGATGGCACAGATTTTTGTATGTTACTCTGCTCGCATCTCATTGGCCAGAACTTAATCGCGTGGCCACTCCTGATTTAAAGGAGCTGAGAAAATGTAACCTCTTGGCAACCCTGCTCCCCACTAAGAGGGGTTGGAAGAGGTGTTCTTTTACTAAAAGAAAGGGAGACTGAACACTGGGGGACAGTTGTCATTCTGCCACTCCAGAGTTTGGGGATCCCCAAGACCACCCTCACGTTCAGTAATTCACTAGAAGGACTCAGAACTCTTGAAAGCTGTTGTGCTCGTGGTTATGATTTATTGCAGTGAAAGGTTACAGGTTAAAAGCAGCCAAAGGCATGGGGCACACAGGAGAGGTCCACGTGTGGAACTTTGAGTTGTCCTCACCACAGGAATCTGGGATGGAGGTGACTTCTGTTAATGACAACTGACAATGCCCATGAAGTATTGCCAACCAGGGGAGCTCACCTAAGCCTTAGTGTCCAGGGTTTTTATTGGAGTTTGGTCAAATAGATGAGGTTGACCTTCCGTCTCCAGCCTCTCAGAAGGTTGGTAGTGCATGGTCCGAAGCCTCCACCGTAAATCACAAATCACGTTGTTAGACTATCTGGAGTGACTCTTAGCCCCTAGATAAACAGACATTTGTCAGGCAGGGCATTCCAAGAGCAAAGGCCAGACCCCTCTTTGAGCAGGGTTAATTCTTTACTGTATAGCCATGTCTGTGCATAGCCTTTGATTTTTTTGACAGAGTAGCATAATACGTGTACTTTTATCTTAAAAGCCTTTTTAAAAAATGGATAGATATATAGAATCATACATTTAAAAAACTGCAAGAGACTAGAGTTTGTCAGGTCCACCTCTGTACACAAATGAAAGAACTAAGGTCTGACTGCTTAAAAGGTCAGTTAAAGCTGGTAGTGTCTCTGGGTCTCTACTTCTCATGAATATGGACATGTACAGTTGGGGTCTAGATGCAAGCTGTTTGTTGGACCTGTTTTCCTCCTTAGTCCTTCTGTCACATGTATGGCAGCTACTGTTTCTGACCCAGACAGGTGCTAGGGTCAAAGCATCTGTTTTGTTGAATTGTATTAGGCTAGTTCAATTCAGTAGGAGTGTTCTTTTCAGAAGTTTATTATACTGATAGCATTGTTCGTTTCTCCACTGAAGATTTGGAGACATAGGTTTGTACAAGATAAGTGTGATTTTGTACCACAAACCGGCCGTGCTGCCTTATCAGATATTTTATCTTAGCTCTTCTACCCTAGAAGGCGCCTGTGTGCAAAATAGCTAGTATTTGGCCTGCCTACTCCATGGATGTGTTGTCAAGATAAATAGGATATGTAAGGACCCCTTGGAAAAATAAAAGCACTATGGAAATGTAAGATATAGTGGTGTGTTGAAATTTTTAAAATTTAAATGTTAAAAATTTAAGGAGTACTGAAAAAAAGGAAATGTAAAGTGTCAGTCAACAGGTGAATTTTTTAAAAGAAGGTGGGAATATGGTAATTTCCCTTCCCTTTTCTGTTTCCTGTATTTTCTCAGTTTTCTGCGGTAAACATACAGTGCTTTTATAAATCGAGAAGGAAAAACTATTTTTGAAAAGGAACACTTAGCAAGACTGAATACTGAAAACACGACAAAGCAGTGTATAAACACAAATCATAAATTTGGAGGATAATAGAGAATGCCTCAAGAAAAGATAGATCAGACTCAGTTCTAGAAAAGGCTTATGTACCCACACATATAAGTTGTTGTTTAGAGAGTGCTGTGTATATTGTAGCCCCTTTTATTTGGTGGGTTAAAGTTCTTTGAAGTCTGTGTTTGTTTGGTGTTGATCAAAATGGTATTATATAGTACAGGAATTGTTTAACTGTGCATAAAAAAATTGATAGTAGGAAAATGCTTCAGTATACTGAAGGTGAAGAGACCAGGTTAAAAAAAAATTTTTTTTAAGGATTCTATTAGACTAGGAATACTATTTGGTCTAAATATCTTGACATTTTATTTTTATATGTTTTTCAAAGGTATTTTAAATACATGAAATACATGCTGTATTACGATATAAACTGTCAGAGCGGTTTAGAATTTCTAAAAGCCAGTATATGGTGAAGACAAAAGATTGTTACAAAGGCATAATAATGCCCTTTACACAGGTGTCTGACTGTTGTTTTTAATACCTTGGTGAAAATCTCTTCAAAGTCAAAACCTGACTAGTATGTAGGTGGGTCTGGAAGAAGGTTCTGCTTCCCTGGGTTTTGAAATTCAAGAATCTCCATTGTGCTCTAATAACTTCAGTGGTCTGAGAACTGTAGCCTTAGACAATGATGGTCTCTAAGGTTGAACCAAAACAAAACCTCGAAACAGCTGTTTATCTGGTGTTGAAGCCTTTAGCATTTAAGGACAGATGAGAGCCCAGTGGAGCAGCTTTGTTAAACTTTGTCAGTGACTGTGTCCTAGCACTTTGTTTACTTTGTCAGTCACTCGTGAGGACGATACTTGGCCCTAGTAAATCAGTTTTGCGCATGGCCTCCCACTGCCCTCCCCAGGAAAAAATCCGAGATGTGCTATACAAGTGTCCTGGAGAAGAACAGCCTCCTTCTGAGCTTTGTGTCCTAAGTGGACATCCCGGTTACCCCCTTCCTTGCAACTGGCCAGTCCCTGTGAACCCAGTTGCCAGTGTCAGAGTCCTTTTTTTAAACTTTCTTTGCTTGTTTTAAAAAATATATTTTAAAAAGTTTTAATTGTGGTAAAATACATATAACATACAATTTACCATCTTAACCATTTTTAAGTGTGCCACTCAGTGGCATTAAGTACGTTCACATTGTTGTGTAACCATCCCCACCATCTGTCTTCCCAGAATGCTTTTCACCTTGCATAACTGAAACTGTACCCATTAAACAGTAGCTCCCTGTCCTCCCAGCCCCTGACAGCCACCATTCTGCTTTCTGTCTCTATGAATCTGACCACTCTAGATACCTTGTATAGGTGGAATAATATGGCATTTTTTTTTTGTGACTGGCTTATTTCACTTAGCATAATGCCCTCAAGGTCCATCCATGTTGCAGCATTTGTTGGAATTACCTTCCTTTTTTTTTTTTTTTTGAATTTTTGAATTTTATTTTATTTATTTTTTTAATACTACCTTCCTTTTTAAGGCTGAATAATGTTCCACTTTAAGTATATACCACACTTTGTCTATCCATTCATCCATCAGTGGACACTTGGGTTGCTTCTATCTTTTGGCATTTGAGAATAATGCTGCTGTGAACATGGGTGTACAAATATCTTGAGACCTTGCTTTCAAGCCTTTTGGGTATGTACCCAGAAGTGAAATTGCTGGATCATATGGCAGTGCTATTTCTAATTTTTTGAGGAACCACCATAGCATTTTCCATAATGGCTACACCATTTTACATTCCCACCAACAGTGCACAAGAGTTCCAGTTTTTTCACATGCACGTTAACACTTATTTTCTGTTTTTTTTTTTTTTTGATTGTAGCCATCCTAATGGGTATGAGATGGTATCTCATTGTGGTTTCAATTTGCATTTCTCTGATGGTTAGTGATGTTAAGCATCTTTTCATATGCTTAATAGCCGTTTATATATTTTCTTTAAAGAGATGTCTATTTAAATTTTTTGTCCATTTTTTAATCAGTACATTTTTTATTGTTAAGCTGTAGCACTTCTTTATATATTCTGGATATTAGTCCCTTTTCAGGTAGATGTTTTAAAATATTTTCTCTCATTCTGTGAGTTGCCTTTTGCTCAGTTGCTTGTGCCTTCTTGATGCACATTTTAAAATTTTGGTATAGTCCAATTTATTTTTTTCTTTTGTTGCCTGTGCTTTGGTGTCATCCAAGAAATCATTGCCAAATCCAATGTCATGAAGCTTTCTCCTGTGTTTTCTTCTAAGAGCTTCATAGTTTTAGGTCTTACATTTAGGTCTTTGATCTGTTTTCAGTTAATTTTTGTATATGGTGTACGATAAGGGTCCAACTTTATTCTTTTGCCTGTGGATATCCAGTTTTCCCAACTTCATTTGTCAAAAAGACGGTGCTTTCCCCCATTGAATGGTCCTAGAGAAGTCCTTTTAAATACACAGGTCCCTGGGATGGGTCATACCTTAAGCCAGTTAGTAAGCAGTTTCTTAATTGTTAGCAGAGAATTGACAGCTAACTAAGGTAGAGAAGGAGGCCCTGAAGAAGGAAAAAAGAGGTGTTGAGCAGTGATGTGGTGGGAGCTGCAAGTAAACTTGCTGTATTGTGGCCTTGCCTGGTGATGGTCTGCGTGGCTGCGCACTGATTTCTCTGCATTTGTGTCGCATTCGTGGATGAGTGTGCTACCATGATACGCACATTCGTTCTTCCAGTGTGTATTCATTTCTGTATTCCAGTTCATTCAGCAACTATTTCTTTGTTTTCCTCATAATTTTTTTTTCTTGTTTACTTTTTTTTTTTTAACATTTTGAAGAGTGTGGCCCATTTTATTTATTTATTTATTTTTTAACATCTTTATTGGAGTATAATCGCTTTACAATGGTGTGTTAGTTTCTGCTTTATAACAAAGTGGATCAGCTATACACATACATACATCCCCATATCTCCTCCCTCTTGCGTCTCCCTCCCATCCTCCCTATCCCACCCCTCTAGGTGGTCACAAAGCACCGAGCTGATCTCCCTGTGCTATGCGGCTGCTTCCCACTAGCTATCTATTTTACATTTGGTAGTGTATATATGTCCATGCCACTCTGTCACTTCGTCCCAGCTTCCCCTTCCCCATCCCCGTGTCCTCAAGTCCATTCTCTACATCTGCGTCTTTATTCCTGTCCTGCTGCTAGGTTCTTCAGAACCTTTTTTTTTTTTTAGATTCCATATATAAGTGTTTGCATACGGTATTTGTTTTTCTCTTTCTGACTTACTTCACTCTGTATGACAGACTCTAGGTCCACCCACCTCACTACAAATAATTCAATTTCGTTTCTTTTTATGGCTGAGTGATATTCCATTGTATATATGTGCTGCATCTTCTTTATCCATTCATCTGTCGATGGACACTTAGGTTGCTTCCATGTCCTGGCTATTGTAAATAGAGCTGCAATGAACATTGGGGTGCATGTATCTTTTTGAATTATGGTTTTCTCAGGGTATATGCCCAGGAGTGCGATTGCTGGGTCACATGGTAGTTCTATTTTCAGTTTTTTAAGGAACCTCCATTACTGTTCTCCATAGTGGCTGTATCAATTTACATTCCCACCAACAGTCAGCAACTAGTTCTTAAGTAACTGTTAAATGAAGATAAGATAAACCCATACATGTACATACGGCTAGATGAATGAGACTGAATAAAAGCCTCTGTTTCATTACTGAATTAATAGTCAATATACTTGAGAGTTATGAATATGAAAGCAACAGATTAACACTGGCGAATATGTATTTGGGCATTTTTGTGTATGTAGTGGGAATTTTTCTGGTGTGTGGCGAACTGTTTAGAACCTTACAGTGTTAATAATTCTATAACAAATAGATAAATAGCATTTTTGCATGAAAATGATTTCTCTTGGTGACTAGTATCATTCTGTGGGGAGATATTAAAATCCACCAGTAATCATAGTACAGAAGACAGAATGAAGTTCTTTTTAGTGGGATTTGTCTAGCCTCTTAGGATGCACATTGGAAGTCCAGAGTGAACTGGTGACAGCGCGCGCCAGCAAATATGAAATTGAGTTGGGGGAAAGTGTGCATCAGTAATTTCCATATAGTTTTTAGTAAGCAGGATCTTCCTGACACTCTTTTTTTTTTTTTTTTTTAATAAATTTATTTATTTATTTATTTATTTTTGGCTGCGTTGGGTCTTCGTTTCTGTGCAAGGGCTTTCTCCAGTTGCGGAGAGCGGGGGCCACTCTTCATCGCGGTGTGCGGGCCTCTCACCGTCGCGACCTCTCCTGTTGCGGAGCACAGGCTCCAGATGCGCAGGCTCGGTAGTTGTGCCTCACAGGCCCAGTTGCTCCGCGGCATGTGGGATCTTCCCGGAGCGGGGCACGAACCCGTGTCCCCTGCATTGGCAGGAGGATTCCTAACCACTGCGCCACCAGGGAAGTCCTCCTGACACTCTTCATAGTGTTTTGAACATGCCTGTGGAGAGCATGAGAGAGTCAGGAAATCTTTTGCATTGTGGGCACCCAGGGCCCCTGGGCTCACAGAGCTGCTCTCCTGTTTGCCTTGCACTTGCCTCCTCTGGCAGCTGCTGTTCTGTGTAGACATGGGGGGCGGGGTGGGACTGCACTGATGCCTCTCATGCGGTGTCTTTCTAATTTCATTACTTGAGGCCTAATAGGTGCGTTTAGCTTAGAACCTTTCAAGGGCTGGGACATATCCAGCCCATTTTGTAGAGTCACATATAGGAACACAGAACAGAGCCGAAGTCTTTAGACTTAGTTTTGGTTTCAGTCTTTTTTTTTTTTAATTAATTAATTTATGGCTGCATCGGGTCTTAGTTGCAGCACACAGCATCTTTAGTTGCAGCGCGCAGGCTCTTTGTTGCCGTGCGCGGGCTCCAGAGCGCGTGGGCTCAGTAGTTGCGTTGCACGGGCTCTCTAGTTGCCCCACAGCATGTGGGATCTTAGTTCCCTGACCAGGGATCGAACCGGCGTCCCCTGCATTGCAAAACGATTCTTAACCACTGGACTGCCTGGGAAGTCCCTCAGTCTTTTTCAATTTGAGCTTTTTCTTTTAAGACTATCTTAATCAGACCCCAAGTAATCTGAAACTTATAAAAGCAGGGTTGCTAAAGTTGCAGTGGGTTTAGGGAGTGGAACCGTCCCTGCTTGCTGTTTTTACCCCCAACTCTTGTTTCCTCCTGCACATCCACCCTGACTACAGTTCACGGCCCCGTGGGATTCCGAGGAGCACTAACCAGACTTTGTTTTATAGCTGAGGAGTCCACGGTGCTGTTGGACTCATCCCAGGTCATGTAGCCAAGCAGCGTGGTTGGGCTGGCATTAGAGCCCAGGTCTTGAGTCACTGAATCTATTGTGTTGTAGACCACAGATAGCTTATTTAAAATAACAAGGTTTGTATTTTTATAGTCTTCAAAGGGTTTCCACATAGGCGGTCTCATTTGATTTTCACTCTGTGGCCTAGCAGGGTAGATTAGTATAATAGTAGCTAATGTTTATTCAGGGACTACCCTAAATGCTAGGAATCAGGGTACTTTTGCATACATGAATTCATTCTTTATCCATTTTTTTAAACTAATTTTTTTAAACCCAGAAATTGGCTTCTACAGTAATGCTTGGATAAGACGAGGTTAGTAGGTTATTTTAGGTTGTGAATTACAGTCTCTGAAATATTTATCACTTTCCTCAAGGCCATCATGCACTGTGGAACTAGACTGGGAACCCAGTCTGCAAGAGTTTCATCTGAAAACTAGAAGGCAATTTTTATTTGCAAGTCTGGCTTGATAATTGGATGGCTTGTTGTTAAAGGGCATTCTCTTCTTTGTGAGCAGGGTTAGTCAAGAGGATACATTGTAATTCAGAACATTGTCTGGGGTTAGGGTTATAGCCCTAACCCTAACTGAACTACCTAGCATCTGCTGTTGGACAGAAGAAAGTTACGCAACTGATCTCATCCAACAATGACAGGGCCGATTAATTGCTACTCCTAATATTCAGCGGAGACCAGTTTTACAGTTAGGTTTTTACCCCTAATCCATTGTCATAGGCCACCTTAATCTATATATAGATTATTTAAATGAGTTTGATAAGACAAGCTTCCTTAAATCTTCTCTGGGATACATTTTTTAAAAAAGTATAAATAAATAAAACAAACATGTAGAACATCAAAGTTGTTACATAATCAAATTTCTGAAATTGAAGTACATTACTAAAGTATGTGAATATAGTAGTTTTCATTTTTTATGTTTAGTTTCTGAAAATAGTTCTTCAGTGTGTCTTGTGTAGAGCACCAAGGGGAACTCTAGTAGTCAACTACCCAAACGTCTGATACTGAGAGACCCGGATAAGATAGTAATTGAGACTCAGAGTGATGGAGATTTACCAGAGATTAATGAAGCCAGTTAGAGGCAGAGCCTGGATTAGAAATAAGTCCCTCACCCCTAGTCTTTTATTCATAATCTTTTGATTCACGTATGCTGTGTATTATGCTACAAACAATAACAGATTGATTGTCATTGTAGTTTTATTCAGTCCGTTTTTAACATTGATTTATCCAGATATTTATTGTTTTCCTTGTTGTGGGTTTTTTTCTGTGTTTTTGATCGTTCATCCAAGAGAATTTTCCTTCTATCTAAGGGATATCCTTTAGAATTTCCTTTAGACAAGTTTGCTGGTGGCATTAACCTCTTTTTATTTGCCTGGAACTGCCTTTATTTCATCTTTCTTGACTGAATATTTCTCTGGGTTTAGAATTCTAAGTTAGTAATCATCTTTCAGCACTGTTGTCTTCTGGCTCTGTTGTTTCTGTTGAAAAGACAGCTGTCTGTTTAATTGCTGCTCCTTTGAGTATTTTGAATGGAATCTCTGATTTTCCTACCCATGGCAGCTTTTAAGATTTTTTTTTCCTGTCTTCAGTTTTTCATAGTTTTACTATTATATGTCTAGATATAGATTCTATTTTTTCCTGTTTGGGGCTCATTGGGCTTCTTGAATTTGTGGCTTGATATCTTTAATCAGTTTTAGACTGTTTTAGTCATTATTTCTTTAAATATAACTTCTATTTTTCTCCTTTTTCCCTCCAATTTATTTAAATTAGACTTTCTTGAGTATCCCCTGTGTCTCTTCTCCTCCCATCCATATTCTCCGTCCTTTTGTGCTTTATCTGGACATTTTCTTCTGACTTATTCCAGTTAGGCTTTTATTTGGTTTTATCTATTAAGTTCTTAATTTCTAATATTGTATCTTTCAATTCTAGAGTTACCGTTTAGTTACTTCTAATATTTTCCATTTCTTTACTGATATTCTGAAATTTGTCTTTTCCCTCTTTGATCAGGGTAAGCTTGATTAATATAAAGTCTACCTTAAATTCTGTATCTGGAGTCTCTGTAGGTCTGTTTGTTGGGTTTTTTTTTTCCTGTTGGTTCATGTGATCATTTCTTTGTGTGCCTGGTGATTTTTATTTGTGTACCAGATACTATATTTGCAAACTCATTTGTAGAAATACATGAAGTTTAGGAAGTTGTCTCATCCTCAGAGGATCCACCTTTCCTTCTGCCGGGTGCCGTGGGGCACTCATGGGGCAGCCTGGGGTCACCTGCATCTGCTTTCGGAGACTGAGATGACCTGGGGCAGGATACTCTGGTCGGCCTGCCTCCAGTTTACTCTGATCCTGGGGTCCTATGCCCAGGTGTGAGAGTTCTGTCCTAGGAAGAGAGCCCTAGCTGTTGTTGCCTTAGCTCTGTGTTTGTTCTCAGCCACTCGTTGAGAATTGCCAGATGCCTCAGAGGGAAAGGGTCTCCCAGTTAGGGGAGGTGGTGTGAGGTGGCAGGTCTCCTCTGTCATCTGCTGAATCTTGGCTCAGTGATTTTTCATTATTTGCTAGGCCTTCTGTGTCTTGAGGCAGTTTTTTAAAACTATGTTTTGTCTGGCTTTCCTCCTCCTCAGTGGGAGGGTAGGTCCAAATTACCTAGTTCACTGTTTGTTATGGGATTTTCTCAAAAGTAGATTTTGAATGTGTAAAATGAAATATGTTTATTTCTTTTTTCCTTTTCTTGATGTTAATTGAATCCTGGACCAATAGGAGTTTGCTGTACATAGGTCAAATTATATTCTTTGAAATTTGATGAAATTTATATCTTCAGTCCTTCATTCCTTTCACTTTTCAAAACTTTAAACATTTGTCTGGGATAGCTGTTTTACTTTGGAATGGGGGAAGGACCTTTAAAACTTTTTTTAAAAAATGATTTTGTTTCATACTGGTTTACCCTCATTAAACTATCGATAAAGATTTTCATATTGGCCTTTTGCAACAGGTACCTGGTAGATCTTAAATAAATGAGGCTTTTAAGTAGATGGCCAGATGAATTAAACTTTTTAAATGTATTTTGTTCTTTAATTTATGTTCATTTAGCAGATTAATAGTTGCAGATAATTTTTGTGAGTATGCATTCTTTTTTTTTTATAAATTTAGTTTTGGCTGTGTTGGGTCTTCGTTTCTGTGCGAGGCCTTTCTCTAGTTGCGGCGAGTGGGGGCCACTCTTCATTGCGGTGCGCAGGCCTCTCACTATCGCGGACTCTCTTGTTGCGGAGCACAGGCTCCAGACGCGCAGGCTCAGTAGTTCTGGCTCACGGGCCCACTTGCTCCGTGGCATGTGGGATCCTCCCAGACGAGGGCTCGAACCCATGTCCCCTGCATTGGCAGGCAGATTCTCAACCACTGTGCCACCAGGGAAGCCCCTGTGAGTATGCATTCTTAATGTACAGTGGCCAGAACTCCCACACTCTTTACTTGTAAGAGCAGATGTGTGGAGTCAGAGTTTATATGAAGTCAAGAACTGTGTGTTAACACATTTCCCAGACTCCTTTAAGATAAGGGAGAAGTCTTGAGGGACTGGACAAAGTGAGCCTCTTGAAATCAGAAGAAGTATTGAACAGCACTGATGGCAGTCCTGCGACTCAGGGTGAACACATTGGGTGGCCATGCCCTTACCTTCGTCAAACTTAAAAAGGCAAAACAAAGCAAAGCAGCCCTTCTCTCCTCCAGCATCCACAGCGCCTGATCAGGGTTAATCACTTTGCCTCCTGCTCTCAACCCTTTCCACGTGCCCCTTGTCTCTCTGTTGGACTCAACTCTGACTCTCTCTGCATGTCTTTCAGTCACCTATTAAGAGTAGACAGTAAAAATTCATAATTAATATAAAGTCAGCAAGGAGAAATTATAAATCCTGTATATACTAAGAATAGAAATATTTGAAAGAAAATATCTGCTGATGTGTGTGGATGAAGTGTGGCTATCTTAAGGTGTTATTCAATAAAAGATTTTTTTAAAGCATATCAAAGCCAGTTTATCTTGGATAATGTATAAGGCTTCTCCAGTGGTGTATGGTAACCCTTTGATATTAACCTATATAATTACTAGAAGAAAAATACTTAAATGGAGATCATATTAATTTTGTGAAGAATAATGCAGTCATGTCCCAATATGTAGCCATTTGGGTTAGAAGAATTTGACTTTACAAGGAATTTCATATAATGCCTGCTTTGATTTATACCTTGCTCGCCACTAAGCGAGCTGACACTTGAGATGAGCCATTTTGGTGGCTTCATGTTATATAGTTGGTCATGTGTTGCCTTAAGGAGAATGCCATATTTACTAATTTATTATTGGTGATAGTCATTCTGCATCATGTCCCCTAGTTGCTTTGATTGACTTCTTTTAGGATTTTTGCATAATAGATGAATTACACTATGACTGTACTCTTAAGTGTGCAGTATGTAATAGCAAAGACAGAATTTAAGAGCCATATTATAGGGCAGTGCATGAAGGAAAATGTTTTCTTAGGTTCCATTAACACTAATTAATGTTAACAAGTAAGCACAGTATGTTAGTTGGATTTGGTGATGTTTTATGTAGGAAGGTGTTAGAATTGATACTCAGAAATGCATAAAAGTTTTTCCTGTTAAAATTAAAATTTAAAATAGTTATAATTAAAACCTGATACTTACCTGTAAGGAGTTTTGGGGGGAACAAATTTCACTTGTGAAGCCAGAGAATGATATGCTTTGGAAAAAGTTTCCTCAGTATGATATTTTGAACTTTTATGAATTGAATATTTGAATTTATTTTAATTTCTCATTTTTCTTGATATTGAAATAAGATATCAATTAGTAGTACCTTTTGTTATGAAATTGATGTATTTCTTTCTTCCCCTAATACAGAAGCTCCACCATGAGACGAGGTGGATGGAGGAAGCGAGCTGAGGATGACTGGGAAAAATGGGTGTGTTTTAAAAGAATAAAAATAATTATATTGAACTGTCTAGGTAGTTTTCATTCTTCTTTTAGTTTATAATGTGGTTGAAGGCGTTTTCTAAATTGTAAATCACTTTAGACACCAACTCTTTGTGTTTTCACAATGTATTGAAAGCGTAAACTTTGAGAAATTTTGTCCTGAGGCAGTAAATGTTCTGGTGCACAGAATTTATTGTATGATAATTTTATTGCAACATTGCTAATAATACTGAAAAACAGTAAAAACATAGATATCCAGTAATAGGGGATTATCTCTATACCGTGGAACAGTATACACCCATCATTTAGCTGTATACTTCTTAACCTGGCAAGATGGCCTTAACTGAAAGGGTGTATTATAAAGGACTGTTACTACATATGATCCTATTTGTGTAAAACCTCTGTGTTCTGAGACACAGAAATAACTTTGAAAGTAAGATCCCAAAATGTTAGCAATGAATGGGATCACAGCTAATTTAAATTTTCTTAAAAAATTTTTTGACAACATGTAATATTTGAACAATCAAAAACAAGTCATTTCCATTTTGGAAAAAAATATATACCACTTCTAGACACCTACAGCTTTATTGTAAAGACCTTATTGATAAAGTAAAATTGATAGAGTCTTAATCGATTAACCTTAATTATTTCGATGTTCAGGAAAGGTGTGGCTGAATTCATAGAGTTGTAAAGGGCTTTAGCAAAAATAATAATGTTTTTATTTCTTTTTGAGGTTGGTGTTATGAATATTAGTAGTACTACCAAATAGATTGATTAGATCCAGAGTTTAGCCACTGAATCATTTATTGTATTCTTATCTACATGTATGGAAGACTTTACTGGTTTGTCAAACTGCTTCATTTTACTTGAATTTATTAATATTAAGCTTCCCATACACAGAAGATAGTGGAAGCCAGTCAAAATATATTCTTACTGACCACTTGTCAAATTTTTAATTGATTTAAGCTTTGGTATAACTTTTGCTTGATTTTGTAGATAAGAACAATATTTTGTGGCATTACACTTATTAACCTTGACTTACCTTTTCCCTCTTTTAACGTAACTTTTACCATTGTAACAATGTGATAGAATTATTAAACATTGAGTTGACAGAGGGAAAAGTCTCCCTTCACCTGCCTGTTTTATTGCCTTGCGTTATGGTTCATGTTTATCATTATATCTTATGTCATCCTTATACCTTGGTTACTAGCACAGAATAAGGTCTTTTTATTATTATTTTTTAAATATAAATTTCTTTCTAAAAAGAGGAGGGTGGGAAGAAAAATAAAACTTTTGTGATTAGTTTACCTTTCCTTTAATTCTAGGGTGGGTATATGGCTGCCAAGGTCCAGAAATTGGAGCAACAGTTTCGATCAGATGCTGCTATACAGAAGGATGGAGCTTCATCTACAATTTTTAGTGGAGTCGCCATCTATGTTAATGGATATACAGGTTGAGTACTTTTTATTTTTTAGGTACCCCATTTTGGCATGTATTTTTATTAGGATTGGGAGCGATTTGTTTTAAATTCTGTTTTTAATTATTTATCTTGTATATAAAAAAGGTGAAAGTAAAACCCTCTGCTTAGATACCCCTCCTTCAGGTTTCCTTTCCCTCCTCCTGTGCCTGCCATTGTCTTATTTTAAATTTTACCAAAGCACATAGTTTTTTAAAGTCAAGTGAGGTTTAAAATGGAAAATTACGATCCTCCTGCTGAAACAACTCATCACACATGTGGGGCTTGTAAACTGGGGGCTTCAGTAGAGGGGCATCTGGTAGGGCCACTTCATTGGCGAATCTTCACCTGTAATTATCCGGAGGTCCTTTTGGGCTGGTGCAGGAGGGGGTGGAGTGTGTGTGTCAGATTTCCCAGACTCTTGCTAGAGAAGGGTGCAAACCCAGCTGCCGGCATCCTGGTGGCCAGGAGGGAAGGAGAGGGCCAGGAATCTCACCGTTCAGGGAGTAGAGTGCCATGTAATCTCCCTGCTGTGTTC
This sequence comes from Balaenoptera acutorostrata, assembly GCF_949987535.1. NCBI lineage: Eukaryota > Metazoa > Chordata > Mammalia > Artiodactyla > Balaenopteridae > Balaenoptera > Balaenoptera acutorostrata. The sequence goes on from NC_080075.1 coordinate 8,020,203, forward strand.
TTTGCTCCTCTCCATCCCTTCTCGCCTGCTGCTGTGCCTGTGGTCATCGAGTCCAGTATCTGGAAGGGACAGGATAGTTTTTCACTGTGAGTTGGAGAGGAGTTCTGGAATTCTAATTCAGTTTCAGCCGTGGGCTTCCTGTTTTACATCCTGTTCACAAGCCCACTCTTGGAGGTGCCCAGTGCCTCTGTTTTCATGAGTTTCTCTTGGTTTCACTGGCACCAAGCAGTGTCTTCTGGGTCTCCACACAGCCAGCCCATCTTGCAGATCTTATCTTTCTCTGATCTGCCCCGTCAGTTATCACTTGTCTGTTGGCTGTCAGATTTTACTGCCAAAGTTTTCTTTTTATTCTCTTGAGGATTCCTCTCCTCTTAAGATCATTTTCTTGTGATTTTTGAGGTGAATGGCTATAAATATTTGTGTTGGTCGGTTACGTTTTTTCCTCCCCACTTCTCAGTCAGCTGATACCCGCTCGTTTTTAGGGTCTCCGTTTAGCACTCCCCCTCGGTTGTCTGATTGTCTTGCTACTGGTGGGGGTGACTTCTCAGGGTTCTGTGGGGCTTCGGCTCCTTGTATTTATTCACATCTTGGCATTTATTAGATCATATTGTAGTTGCCTGTTTACTAGACAAGAGCAAGAGCTTCATTTCCACATTTTCATTACCATTGTGTCCTTGGTGCCTCTACAGTAATGGGTATAACCACTCAGGGGGTACTTCTTGATTAAAGTTAAGTTTTAATTTAGCTGATACAGTTGCCTGGTTGAGTTTTAGGAGGCGTGATCGACAATTTAGTCTAAGAATGTTATATCAAAACGAATGATGGTGCGACTTTGGGAAAATTCACATGCACCTTTTCTACTTAGGCATCTTAGAACGTTCAAGCTCCACAGACCTTCCTGAGATGCATTATAAAAGATTAAAGATGTTAATAAAAAGAAATAAACATTGCTCGTTACATCAGCAAGTTTTGGAAGTCCCCAATTTACAGGGGCACCCTTATTTACATAAGAGGAAGAAAAAAAGATTCTTTGTGTGAGGGAGAAAAAAATGAATATTGTAGTAATCATTACCATGGTTGAGAATCTGGAATTCTAATTTACTTTCATCACTAATTTTTATGTGACTGTAAGACATTTTCTCTTTTGGACCTATTATTATCCCTATCCTTTTCTTTAAGATAGAGAGAATATTAATTTTTATTCTTGTTATTGTTAGGATTACATTATAATTCTTTAAGTAAAGTTCCTTTATGTTGAATTTCATAAGGACATGCAAGTTGTGGTGATACAATTTTTTAGAAAAATTTTCACTTTTCATGACTACTTTTGAAGCTTTATAGATAAAACAGAATCTAACAGTCTCTGTGATAAATCAGCAAGAAAAGAATAGTGCTTTAGATGCAGTGAGACAAGTAGGGAATACTGTGTTGTTGTTGGTTCTTAATCATGCTCCTCATAGACTTTAACTGATGTTCCAAGTTTTCTTAATTCCTTTAAAGCTCCTAGTTCTGCCATCTGAACTTCTCTTTGGTAACCCACATCCCTTCCAACACAGTTAGCTTTGAACTTGAGTTTAGAGATAAGATTCCCCCATTTCTGGATACTCTGCCTCCGTTAACCCATTCTCTCATCTCTCTTTTTCTCCCAAACAGCATCTTTTCCTTTCGAAGGTTAATAACTTCTTTGCCTTCCATCTCATTTTTTTAATTAAAAAAAAATTTGACTGTAGAATCACATGCAGAAAAAATAGAGACCATGAACCTTTGCCCAGTTTCCCCCAATGTAACATCTTATAGAGCGGGGGTCCCCAACTTCTGGGGCCCCAGACCGATACCCGTCCGCAGCCTGTTAGGAACCGGGCCGCACAGCAGGAGGTGAGCGGCCGGTGTGCGAGCGAAGCTACGTCTGCCGCTCCCCATCTCTCGCGTTACCGCCTGGACCACCCCCCAGCCCCCCCAACCCCTCCATGGAAAAACTGTCTTCCACAAACCGGTCCCTGGTGCCAGAAAGGTTGGGGACCGCCGCTCTAGAAGATGCTGCTGTGTCAACCAGGAAACCGACATTGATACGGTCAAGACACAACGTTTTCACACAAGATCCTTCCTGCCTCCCTTGTGGAGCCATACCGACTCGCCTTCGCTCTCAGCCTGGCAGCTACTAGTCTGGCCTCCATTCCTGTACTGTTTTCATTTCAAGAATGTTACATAAATAGAACATACAGTATATAACCTTCTGGGATTGGCTTTTTTACTCAGTATAATATGCTGGAGAGTCCTCCAAGTTGTGTGTATCAGTAGTTTTTCCCTTTTTATCCCATGGTATGGGTGTTCCACAGTTGAACCATTCACCCATTTAAGAACTTCTGGGTTATTTCCTCTTTTTGGCTCTGAACCCTTGTGTACAGGTTTTTGTGTGCACATAGAGAGTGCAATTGCTGGGTTATATAGTAGTTGCATGTTTCGTTTTTTTCTAAGAAACTGCAAAACTGTTTCCCAAGTGGCTGTATTACTTACATTCCCACTAGCAATTTATGAGTGATGCAGTTTCTGTGTCCTTGCCAGCATTTAGTGATTTTTATTTTAAAAATTTAATAGGTATGTAGTAATATCGGTTTTAATTTGTATTCCAGTTGCTCCACATCCTCACCAGCATTTTGTACAGACAGGTTGGTTTTTTTGTTTGTTTTAATTTCGGTATTCTAATACATGTGTAGTGGTATCTCGTGGTGGTTTTAATTTGCATTTGCCTGATGGCTAAAGATGTTGAACATCCTTTCCTGTATTTATCTGCCACCTGTAGATCCTCTTCAGTGAAACGTCTGTACATGTCCTTTGCCTGTTTTCCAATTGGATTGTTTGGTTTTTTACTGTTGAATTTCGAGAGTTCTTTATATAATTCTAGATACTACTCCTTGTCAGATATGTGGTTTGCAAATATTATCTCCCAGTCTGTGGTTTGTCTTTCACCCTCTTCGCATGGTCTTTTGCAGAACAAAAGTTTTTAATTTTGTTGGGGTCCAGTTTATCAATCTTTCCTTTTATGGATTGTGCTTTCAAGTCAAAAGTCTTTGCTTAGTACTAGATCCTAAAGATTTTCTCCTATTTTTTCTAAAAATTTTATAAGTTTATGTTTAATATTTAAGTTCATGGTCCATTTGAATATTTTTGTTTGTTTGTGGCCTGTGGATATCCACTTGCTAGCACCATTTGTTGAGAAAGCCATTCTTCCTCCATTGGATTACTTGTGTACTTTGCTCAAAAGTCAGTTGGGCATATTTGGGTGGGTATGTTTCTGGGTTCCATGTTCTATTCCATTGACATATGTGTCTTTTCACCAGTACCACATGGTCTTGATTATTGTATCTCTGTACTATATAGTAAGCCATAATACTGAGTAGAGTGATCATTGCCATTTTATTCTTCTTTGGAAAGGTTGTTTTAGCTATTTTCTACGGCCTGTGCTTTTCCACATAAATTTTAGAAGAAGCTTTTCTGTGTCTACAAAATAGATACCTTGCTGAGATTTTGATAGGAATTACATTAATCCTATAGCTCAGTTTAGGGAGAATTGTAAACATCTTTACTCTGTTAAGTTTTCCAATCTTTGGACCTTTCATCCCATTTTACCCTATGTTAATTAATTCAACGAATATATTTTGTATGCTGCTTGTGTGTTAGGTACTATGTTTGAACAGAGATGACAGTGATGGAGAATGTGGATTTTGTGACAAAAAAGTAATCTCTGGGCATTAGACATGAACAGAGCCAAGTGGGTGGCAGCATAGAAGTAATTGCCTTTGAGGGTTAGCGTGGTGACTTCATAGAAGAACTAACTATTTGAACTGGTCTTGGATAAGTAAGGTGTTCTTTAGACGAGAATGGGGAAAGGCATTCTTGTCCTAACCGTAACCTCTGTTTTCACCTTTATATCCTCTAATTCAGGTCAACAGGATTGTTCTGATGTTTTAGATTCGTCTTTGTACTTTCTCTTTCCTGTGCTGCTGTTCGTGCTCTCTCTCTGATGAAAAGCTCCTTCCCTCACTTCTGCGAACTGGAATCATGTTCATCCCTTAAGACCCAGTTAAATTAGATTTGCCTCCTTCCTTAAACCGGTCCACAGGATATACATTTCGTAGCTTTATTGCTAGAAACATTTACTTTTGACACCTGAGTTTTGTCTTGTATTGCCAGGTCTTATTTATGTACTGAGTTTTGGGGAGTCAGAAAGCCCGTTCTGTGTGGTGACCCTGGCCAGATGTGGATCAGAGAGAACACTGCGGGGCCTCCAGTTGGCTCCTCCTCCTCCAGGTCTTCATCCCTCAGAGCTCTGTCAGATGTTGCCTTCTCCAGGAGACTTTCCCTGACCAGCCTTATGTAAAATACATGTATCTTGCCCCCCAGTTGCTTTCTAATCCCTTATCCAGCTTCATTTCTCTTCATAGAATTTATTTGCTCCTGAACTGGTATTTATCTGACTTACTTTCTGTCTGCCCAGTGAAATAAGAGTGCTGTGGAGCACAGCTGAGAGTACCAGGGCCTAGAAGCCTGCCCGGCACATTGTAAGATTCTCAATAAATATTAGTTGAGCCTACGAATGAATAGCAGAGTTTTGTGTTTGTACATCAGAATGTTAAAATGTGTTCACTCATATGCTAATTCAACTCAGTTTTCTTAAATGGGTAGTTTTTAAATAAGAAATGGGCCACACTCTAGGCTTACTGAATTGTAATCTCTGGGAAATAGGCCCTGGGCATGTTTATTTTGGTGAAAGCTCTCCGGGTGAGCTAGTGCTTCAAGTCTAGGGAGCTGTAATTGCTCTTCTGTGGAGTTGGATCAGGACAGTGAATATGGAAAGAGGCGTTCTGGTAATTTTCTGCTTTTTTCAGTAGGTGGATAAGAGACCAGGTCTGGTGACTTTGGCACTGCTGAAGTTTGTGGAAAAGCAGGGCAGGCCTGGGTATGATTTGCAAAATGAATCAAGGGAATATACAAGTATAACAGACTTATATCTGAAGTGGTAGGGATTTGTTTGAAAACTTAACCTTAACATTGATAATTTTCTGAGCATGTGAATATGGTGATTTAGGAAAAGAGTCCATTTAATGCTCTAATCTAATTTTTTGAAATGGATACCTTCCAGGAATTATTTTCTATGGATATATACATAGTATCTCCTCCTGTTTCCTGCGAGACTGATGGTGTGAATCCAGGGATGTAGGAATTTAACCTCCTACATGGGAGAGACTTACTGTATTAATTTCTACCACCCCCTGTAATTTTGCCAGTGTCTGATAGGTATTTGCACCTATTAGGTACTCAAAAATGTGTTCTTTAGGCTTTTGAGACTTTTCTTTGGTTTTTACTTGGTTGAGTGTATGTGGCTTTTAGTTGAATTTTGTAAGTCTGATGTACTTAGGGAGGAGAGAGGAAAAGAGAGTAAGCATGGCTACTGGAGAAAGAGTATTGTCCAGGGGTCAGAAGACAAAGGGGTCTGCACAATAGCTAGGTGATTGTGCACAAGTCTTCTAATTTTCCTCTATTTCCTCATCAGTAAACTATGCTAAATTATCTTTATAATTTATAGGATTGTGAGACTCAAATGAAATAATGAAAGATATTAACTACTGTAAGACCAAAGGAGGTATAAGCAGCCATTGGCTTACTTCTTTCTAGCATATATGTGACACAGCCAAGATTTAATCAAGTTCTTTGGACATGCAGGATGAAATGGTACAGAGGATGACTGCTTTCTCAATAGAGATCTATCAAGGAAAGCTTTTGCACAAGATTTTAAAACTTTGTTTATAGAATGTGTTTTAACCAGATGAGCAAAACTTTTATAAGCTGTGCCCAGAGACGTCACAGTGGTCTTCAGTGGCTGTTCTGATGTTATGTGATGGCGTTTGCTGTGGTGGAATTTCACATGTGGAGCTTTAGGCCTAAATCGTGGTCCAGTGTTTAATATGTGCCTTTTACCTTTTCTGTGCTTACCTGTCTCTTACTTTCTGTGGTTGGTTTTAGTTAATGCTAAAATTTGATTGCATACAGAATATTCTCAAAGAATGTTCTGTAAAATTAACAGTAGGAGTGTTATGGACTGTGAGTGTTACGGATTTGCAAAGCTTTCTTTCCAAGATATCTGTTAAGTTTTTAAAACTGCACAGTCCTATTCAGCGAGAAACACAGTTTAAGTAAAAATTATTTTCTTGTTGCTCAGATGTTCTTTGATGTATCTTGTGCTTTGTCAAGAAAGGATACATGTAACATAGAAAAGAAAGGTGTATACGTTACTCAACCTATAAGATGCATTTTAGAACCTGTTTTTAGATTTATTAAAACTTGAAAACGTTGCCGTGTTACAGTCCTCTTTTATCTGAAGTTGGTCTCCTTTATAAAAACCTCATTCAGGATGCTGAGGAGCTAAGAATTTTGGGTTAAAAGGATGTTTCATTGGGATTTTGATTTGCATGTCTCTAATGATTAGTGATGTTGAGCATCTTTTCATATGTTGGTTGGCCATATGTATATCATCTTTAAAGAAATGTGTATTCAGGTCCTTTGCCCATTTTTAAATTGGGTTATTTTGTTGTTGTTGAGTTGAAATACTTCTTTATATATTCTAACTATTAACCCCTTATTAGATAGATGATTTGCAAATATTGTCTCCAGTTCCACAGGTTGCTTTTTTACTTCTGTTGATTGTGTCCTTTGATGCACAGAAGTTTTGAATTTTAATGTAGTCTAACTTAATCTGTTTTTCTTTTTGTTGCCTGTGCTTTTGGTGTCATATCTAAGAAATCATTTCCAAATCCAATGTCATGAAGCTTTTCCCCTGTGTTTTCTTTTAAGAGTTTTATAGTTTTAGGTCTTAATATTTAGGTCTTTAGTCCATTGAGTTAATTTTTGTGTATGGTATAAGATAAGGGTCCAACTTCATTCTTTTGCATGTGGATATCCAGTAAATGTGTTTTTTAATGACCTTTTCCCCCCACTGATGTTGTCTGTTCTGTCACTACATAATCAACATTTGAACATTGTACCATGACATTTTTGATCTTCATTTGATGAAGATGCATCATTTGCACCTTAAGTTGGTTTCTGTTCTTTTCATTAGCACATGACATTTAAAGCAGTCCCTGACAGCACCAGTACCTTCATAAACAAAACCTGCGCAATGAAATCACGGTTATCTAAATTATCCAGAATATGCTTGTTTTTTGTTTTTGGTAAGAATAACATTGAAATGACAATAACCATCTCACAGAGAACTTGTGATGCCAAGACTCTGTTGTTGAATTCCAATCTTGGAATCACCAGTGGTGAGCATTAAGTGAGATAAAGTATGGAAAGTACATGAGTGGAATAGGTGCTAGATTAATGTTAATTTTCTTTCCTCAGTTCTTTTTACCTGCTTATGATTTTAAAGCAGTAAATGACAGTTTTATTTTGTTCTACAAAGAGGTGGATGTTTTTTAATAAAATTGATATATATATTGGTGCTACTAGAATGACAGTGTCTACTGACTGTTTTTTTGGCTGCGTTGGGCCTTCGTTGCTGCGCGTGGGCTTTCTCTAGTTGTGGCGAGTGGGGGCTACTCTTCGTCGCCGTGTGCGGGCTTCTCATTGCGGTGGCTTCTCTTGTTGCAGAGCACAGGCTCTAGGTGCATGGGCTTCAGTAGTTGTGGCACACGGGCTCAGTAGTTGTGGCGCGCGGGCTTAGTTGCTCCTCGGCATGTGGGATCTTCCTGGACAGGGATTGAACCCCCCGTGTCCCCTGCATTGGCAGGTGGATTCTTAACCACTGAGCCACCAGGGGAGTCCCCTTTGTCTGGTTTTGGTATCAGGATGATGGTGGCCTCATAAAATGAGTTCAGAAGTGGTTTTCCCTCCGCAACTTTTTGGAATGGTTTCAGAAGGATAGGTGTTAACTCTTCTTTAATTGTTGGGTAGAATTCACCTGTGAAGCCATCTGGTCCTGGACTTTTGCTTGTGGGGAGTTTTTAAATTACTGATTCAATTTCAATACTGGTAATTGGTCTGTTCATATTTTCTATTTCTTCCTGGTTCAGTCTTGGGAGATTGTTCCTTTCTAAGAATTTGTCCGTTTCTTCTAGGTTGTTCATTTATTGGTATATAGTTGCTCGTAGTAGTCTCTTAGGATCCTTTGTATTTCTGTGGTGTTGGTTGTAACTTCTCCTTTTTCATTTCTGATTTTATTGATTTGGGCCCTCTCCCTTTTTTTCTTGATGAGTCTGGCTAGAGGTTTATCAGTTTTGTTTATCAGCAAATGCTTTAATCTTAGGGAGAGAAAGTAACTAAACTGTAGATTCCTGACTGGCCAGATGTTCAGTTTCCACTATTGTATGTGAAGTCATTATGATGCTCTAGTTTAGTTTCTGTGATCCCTAGCCCCTGAAAACCTTCAATTATGAATTTTGAATTACTTTTATTTGAAAGTTGTTTTCATTTCTCTTTCCAGTGCGCTATCCAGTGTAGTAGCCACTAGCCACGTGTGTTAATAAGCGTTTGAAATGTGACTAGTCTAAATAGAGGTGTGTTGTAAATGCAAAATATATACTGTATTCTGGAGACTTAGTTTGAGAAAAAGAGTGTGAGATATCCCAATTTTATATATTGATTACATGCTGAAATGATAATATTTTGGATTTATTGAGTTAAATAAAAACATTAAAATTAATTTTTTACTATTTTTAATGAGGCAATTAGAAAAATTTATATATGTGACTTGCATATGTAGTTAACATATTTTTACTGAGCAGCTCCAGTAGGTGCAGTCAGTAACAACAGATGAATTCTACACTGTAAGAATTTAACAAGAAGTAATCAAACCTGGCATGTCTGTATGTGCTTTGTTAGCTCTCTTTCTTCTTCATTTTTTAAATATATTTTATTGAAGTATAGTTGATATACAATGTTGTTTTAATTTTTCCTATACAGCAAAGTGACTCAGTTGTATATATTCTTTTCCATTTTGGTTTATCACAGGATATTGAATACAGTTTCCTATGCTATATAGTGGGACCTTGTTGTTTATTCATCCTGTATATACTAGTTTGCAATTGCAAGCTCCCAATCTTTCCTTCCCCAACCCCCCTCCCCCTTGGCAACAACAAGTCTGTTCTCTATGTCTGTGAGTTTGTTTCTGTTTTTAAGATATGTTCATTTGTGTCGTGTTTTAAATTCCACATAAAGCGATATTATATGATATTTATCTTTCTCTTTCTGATTTACTTTGCTTAGTATGATAATCTCTAGGTCCATCCATGTTGCTGCAAATGGCATTATTTCATTCTTTTTTATGGTTGAGTAATATTCCTCCGTGTGTGTGTGTGTATACCACATCTTCTTTATCCGTTCATCAGTTGATGGACATTTAGGTTGTTTCCATGTCTTGGCTTTGTAAATAGTGCTGCTCTGAACATAGAGGTGCATGTATCTTTTTGAATTATAGTTTTGTCTGGGCATGTGCCCAGGAGTGGGATTGCTGGATCATATGGCAACTCTATGTTTAGTTTTTTGAGGAACCTCCATACTGTTCTCCATAGTGGCTGCACCAATTTACATTCCCACCAACAATATAAGAGGGTTCTCTTTTCTCCACATCCTCTCTAGCATTTATTGTTTGTAGACTTTTTAATGATGGCCATTCTGACTGGTGTTAGGTGGTACCTCATGGTAGTTTTGATTTTCATTTCTCTAATAATTAGTGATGATGAGCATCTTTTCATGTGCCTGTTGGCCATCTCTATGTCTTCTTTGGAGAAATGAAAACTACAGGCCAATATCTTTAATGAATATAGATGCAAAAATTCTCAACAAAATATTAGCAAACCGAATCCAACAGCACAGCAGATCAAATACCATGACCAAGTTGGATTCATCACAGGGTCACAAGGATGGTTCACCATACACAAATCAGTCAGTCGATGTGATAACACCCCATTAACAAAGGAAAAGTCAAAAACCACATGATCATCTCAATAGATGCAGAAAAAGCATTCGATAAAATTCAACATCTGTTCATGATAAGAACTCTTACCAAAATCGGTATAGAGGGAACATATTTTTTCTTCTAAAGACCAAAACTCACTGAATTAGATAGTTATTATAATAAAAGTACTTATTTAAATACTTGGACCTGTATTATTTGTGTTTAAAGAAAATCTGTTGCTTGAATAACAAAGTAGATACACAAGCCTCCTGTGGAGGCCACCCCCAGCCTCACCCCCAGGTACAGCTGTTGCTAGGAGAAGTGTGGTACAGAGTTTCCCTTAGGTTAATAGGTGAAAGAAATAGGGAAGCTGTTGAAAATAATTAGTTTCATGTGATACTAGTAATGCCTGTCATAACATAACTTTAGTGAGTCAGACATTTTTTTATGGGAAAGCATAAACCACATTGATTCTTGTTTAAGATATTTTTCTATAGTTTTATTAAGAATAAAATAATTTGAAACAAAATTGGGGGAAAAAAAGAGTGCTTCTTGGTCTGCAATTCTTATTTTGTTTTGGTTAACTTTATTTTTTGGCTTTGATGCAAGTTTGTATTAGGAAACTGAATAAGATTATTTTAACTTTTCTTATTTTTTTATTTTATTTATTTATTAAAAAAATTTTTTTTAAGGCAATCATCTTTTTACACATTTTGAAAGAAACATTTATTTATTTATTTATGGCTGTGTTGGGTCTTCGTTGCTGCACGCGGGCTTTCTCTAGTTGCAGCGAGCGGGGGCTACTCTTCGTTGTGGTGCGCAGGCTTCTCATTGAGGTGGCTTCTCTTGTGTGGAGCACGGGCTCTAGGTTTGCGGGCTCAGTAGTTGTGGCTTGCGGGCTATAGAGCACAGGCTCAGTAGTTGTGGCACACGGGCTTAGTTGCTCCGCGGCATGTGGGATCTTCCCGGACCAGGGCTTGAACCCGTGTCCCCTGCATTGGCAGGCGGATTCTTAACCACTGTGCCACCAGGGAAACCCTTATATTTTTTAAGTAAAAGTTTAAATTATTAAGCTTCACAGGAGTAAAGTCTAATAAGCTCTACAGTAAGTCTGCTCATAGTAAGTATTTTTAAATATAAGATAAAAATGTCAAGGTCAATATAGCTAAATGTCAAAATTTTTAAAATATTTGCTCTATTATCACTATTTAATTCATTACTCGAGGTGTCTGTCTGCTTTTCTGGGCATTGCTTGGCAGTAGATGTTTTTGTGTTGGTTGACTGTGCCTTTAGCAGCCAGGGGAGTCGGATGTGCTAAGGCAAAATAGCTCTGTCACTTTGTGATTTTCCTCCCAACTTGTTTACTGGCAACACAGCCAAGGAGAAAGTATACCAGTGATACGTTCTTTAAATCATCCTGTTTAAGGGATTGTTCAGCTAGGGCTCTACTTTCTTAATGTAAAACTTTTAACATGTTTTATTATTAATTTTACAGATCCATCTGCTGAGGAATTGAGAAAGCTAATGATGTTGCATGGAGGCCAATATCATGTGTATTATTCCAGATCCAAAACAACACACGTCATTGCCACAAATCTTCCTAATGCCAAAATTAAAGAGTTAAAGGGAGAAAAAGTAATTCGACCAGAATGGATTGTGGAAAGGTAAGTTTAATTTTTAATTAAATTAATGAGTTTTAAAAATTGGAATACCTTTTCTATTATAAACGTTTATCTAACTTGCATTGCCTCTTAACTTAAGGGTGAAGAGTAATCCAGGTCTTAAAAAACACCACTGTGCTCGTTAGCCTCACGTGATGATTCAGGTGGCCTGGGGTTTGACATTAGTGTTCTTGCAACCTCAGCTCCCAGGAATTAGGGGAGATGACTCAAGTGAGTGGCAGGAAGCAGCGATGGGGGGGGGGGTTGACAAAGCATGCTGTTCACTGAGCAAATATTTGTGCACCTGTTCCGAGTAGGCAGTGTTCTGTGTACTTGGGAAATACATCAGTGAGCTAAGCAGAGTCCCTCTCCTACCTCTTGGAGCTTATAAGGGGAAACAGATAATAAACAGTATATGAGTAAATTTATGTCATGTGTTAAAAGTCAGTACGTGCTGTGGGGGAAAAAAGAAGATGAGGATAACGTGGACCCGGAACACTAGGAGCGGGCGGCAGTTTGCAGTATTATTATACCTGTTTTTCGGTTAGTATGGCTCCTTGGCTGTTGGTTTGGAATTGGTGTGTTGTAAATCAGTGCTGGCCATTCATACTAACTTCCTAAGGTTAAATATGTCATCTAGAACCTTGGTGATGAGCCAGAACTTGAGTGATTCATATATAATATAATACGAGTGATTGCTAGATTTATGAAAGTTGAAAGTATTAAAATCATAATTTTATGAATAGAGTGTAATCAGTATATGAGAGAATGGTCAGATTGTATAATGGAGTGTTAATGAAACAAACTTAGAAATTTTTTTTTTTTTTAAGTCAGCTGCCGAGCTTTTTTCTTATCCTATATTTCATTAATTCTGACACCTTCCATTAATTTATTCAGTAGATTTTGAATTGTTAGGTTTCGGGACTTCCCTGGCGGTCCAGTGGTTAAGATTCCATGCTCCCAGTGCAGGGGGTGTGGTTCCGATCCCTGGTTGGGGAACTAAGAACCCACATGCCACGTGGCGCGACCGAAAATTTTTTTTAAAAATAAGTAAATAGGGCTTCCCTGGTGGCGCAGTGGTTGAGAATCTGCCTGCCAATGCAGGGGACACGGGTTCGCGCCCTGGTCTGGGAAGATCTCACATGCCGCGGAGCGACTGGGCCCGTGAGGCACAATTACTGAGCCTGCGCGTCTGGAGCCTGTGCTCTGCAACAAGAGAGGCCGCGATGGTGAGAGGCCCGCGCACTGCGATGAAGAATGGCCCCCACTTGCCGCAACTGGAGAAAGCCCTCGCACAGAAACGAAGACCCAACACAGCCATAAATAAATAAATAAATAAATATTAAAAAAAAAAATAAGTAAATAGAACAGCAGCATAGATTCATGAGAGTCAGTGTATTATAGTGGAAAGGCTGGGCTTGGGCTCTGGAGACATACCTGGGTTCACATCGCAACTCAGCAATTCAGGGTCCCTGTGATCTTGTGTAATGGGAATAGTTACGCAGCCATTCTGAACCTTGTTTCCTCATTTGTAAAAGAAGGCTGCTGTCTACCCGCTATGGTTATGTGACAACTAGAAATAATTTGTGCAAACTACCTAGCACAATGCCTTGTGCGTTGTAGAGGCATAATATGTAAGAAGCTACTGTTGTTATTTTATTTTTATTCTATAAACATCACCGAGTATCAGAAAATAAATTCCAAAAGGTCAAAAGTGCATTTGTCTTCCGGAAAGCCAAATTATTCTTATAAATTAGGGTTTTTTAAGCCTTGGCAGATTAAGTTGAAGGTCCATCCCTAGAACTTCTTTGTGCTATGTTCCCAGGACCCAGCCACTGTCCATTCATTATATAGGATTAATGAACCTAGCTTTTAGCTGCGTGTCTTCTTAAAAATAAATTGTGAAGTTTTCCGTATCAGAAGTTAGTATCATTCCAGAGTTTAACTGTGTGTTGTCACTTAAAGACAATCCTTTCATTGTGCCGGGGCAAGAATTTTGATCTGGGGATATTAGTTTGGCTTTGGAGGGGATGGGGGAGATCCATGGGCAAGGAAAGTGGTGGTGAAAAGAGCTCTTGCTGGGTGGGACTTGACTTGCTTAGAAAATGGTGGTCTTCATTACAGCTGTTTCTTTATACCTGCTCTTCTTTTTTGTGCTGAATGCTGCTAGAGAGATAATACAATAAAAAATGCACCTGAGACAGTTACAAGTTATAAAATACACCTTAATGGATTTTATTTTAGTTTGAAGTCAGGCTTAATTATCTGTTTTTAAATAACTGAAGTGACTTTGGAATCATGGTTATATGGCGTAGTTGCTTTATGTTATATATGAGAACGCAGGGCTAATACGGTTAACTGATTTGCTCAAGAATGACAGAATTCAGAACCCAGATTTTCTGACTCATATTTGGGTCTGCTCTTTGCCATTTAATTAAGTTGTTATGGGTGAGTTGGCCCATGTGGAAATGGTTCAGTCTGGGCTATACCCTAATATATGAAAAAAGTGCCCAGTGTCTACGATGTCATAAGCATGGGCTCCTCCACGTTCAATCACAGTGCTGTTTTCTTTCACACTCTAATCCCAGTCTTGTTCATCTTCTCTCCTTCTCAGCAGTGTTTTAATGAGATTTTATTATACTTAAAAATTTGAACATCATATTAGCTGTTTAATGGATGATACATGATATTCTCTTCTATAATTAGTTTTCCTGTTTTTAGCTTGAGCAGTTTGAAAAGCGACTACCACTCATAAGTGTGCAGGATGATTACTTTGCTTTGATTAGAATTCCCTGGTGTCTGTGTAGGTGCCATTAAACCCGAGTTAATATAGGCATGATTATGGGGTCATGACTTCCGAGAGGCAGGGGAGTCCTTTAATGAGAAGCCTGTGTGCGTTAGTTTAAGGTCTGAGATTATGTCACTGAAGGCTTTGCTTTGTAAATCTTATGTTTGTATATAGTACAGTATAGTATAAGTTAGTGATTTTCAAATTTTTCTCCTAATCCTTTTCTTCAGACAATTATACGTCGAAATTTGAAGTGTGAAGTAGTTACAGAAGCTGCCGTGGCTCACCTCACTGCCTCATCGGGCCCGAGCACAGTTGAAAACATGGTCCTAAGTTATTCCAAGTCCATTTTGTTCTCGTTGTTCATTTTGTGTTGAGTCTTCTGTGGCGTGGGAACCTGCCTCCTCTGGTTGGATTCTCACGGGCTCTGCTGTGAGATGAGAGGGTCCAGTTGTTGCCAACTCGGGTCTTCTCGTGGGGGGTGACTGGCTCCCAGTCAGTGTGTCCTTTCTTTCTAAGCTCCCACCTGTAATGTTAGCACGTTTGTCACGTACTTGTGATGCTCTGAAGATCTCATACTTGGTATGGACTAAAACTTTGTTCCTAATTACACTGAGTGTCAATATTAGAGTGCTTATTCAACTCAAATAAAAGTTGGTTGCAATTTTATCTCATGATTTATTTCATCCCCCTTATGTTTTTTTTTGTGTCTTGCCTCAGTTTATTCCTCGTAGAAAATGTGTGTGATTCTAGTTTCTGGTATAGATTTGACTTAAAAAAAATTAATCTTGAGTCGTTTACTTTTTTCTCTCACAGCACTACAGAATTCTTCTCAAATTATTTTTACTTGGCCAACTAACCAGTACACATTTCAGTCTCCCCGCCACCCCATGATTTGTTGTAGGTAATATTTATTAGAAAATAGAGTCTTGGTCTTCACGAGCTAAAGAATGAATATGAATAGCCTAACTCTCTCAGTATCTGTAGTAAAAAATAAAAAGCAATCTGGACCCTGAAGGATAAAGGGCAAAAAGTTATATACATATGTTCATAGCTGTTATTTCCTTTTCTGAGCTTGTGGGATCTTGGTGAGTGGTTGGTAAGTTTGGGTAATGGGAGAGGTGGTGGCAAAGGGAATTTTAATTTTGAATGCGTAAAGAATAATGTTTGCTTAATGGTAGAATAATAGGCAAAACCAGCTCAGTTTGTCCTTAGCACATTATTACATCCTTTCTTGCCTTAAATCCACTTCTGAATGAGGAAGAAGGATAGATGCGTGAATGGATGGGCAGATGGGTATGCAGTGTCAGATGTGGTTTTTCTAATAGAGAACGACTGGGATGTTGACTGGAACCATACAGACATTTGATGTGCAGAATTGCTTCATCTAAAGAAGCTGCTGTTGCTATAGTTATAATAAAAAGTTTGGAATAGAAATATAGTGACTTTTCTTGTATCTTAATTTTTGCAAAATCTCCCAGACTCTGTTTACAACTGACAGCGTAAATTCATTTTCAGCATAGGAAACAGGAAATGATTTAGAGAACAAAGTTCTGCTTTAGATAACTTTACTGGGGCTATAGGACAAGCCAAGAGTTAAAACTTCTCAAAGTAAGTGAATATCTCACATGCAATGAGTATGTGCCTGATGCATTGTATAGAATGTAAGCTCTTTCATATATATCAGAATCTATTTTTCAGTGTACATGGGAGGAAAGCTCAGTATATAAAGAAGCCGTGTAGTAATATCTTTTGGTAAAGTGAAGCTCCATTTGGTTTTGAAATATAGGCTTTGATATTTGGCTCTGTTGTTTTTGGGGGTTTTTTTGGTAAGAAGAATGGTAGAAAATATAGAATACAACTCCTCTGTGCTTAGGATAAGCAGTGAAATTAGAAAATGTTAGAAATGAATCCCTGAGAGACTTTGTAAAAGAAGATCTTTTAAAAATATACCTTCAGATAATGTTTCTCTCCATATATCTGTAGATGGATAAAATGGATAAGCAGGGATAGTTAAGAATGTATACAGATGTGTAGTGGTTTGGGCTTGAAATTAAAAGAATTTCTTGTCTAACGTTACTGTAGTACACTGGGCTTTAGTTTCTTTTACTGGGCATCTCTGAGGATGTCTGATTAGAGACCTGCAGTATTTAAATTGGCTCTTATTTTATATCAGTCTCCACGGACTTAGTTATGTAAGCCTTAAGTTCTGCTGGGTGACATGGCTGTTGTTAGGAGTCGTGTACGATCAGTGTAGACCACAGAGAGCACCTGTAGCGTCTGGGTCACCCAGCAAGCTGTCAGTAGGATGGGGGAAGCCAGCATGATAATGGGGCGTGTCCTGGCTTCATTGCACATTGGTCTTACTTCAGATGTGCAGCTGGTATATTGAGCACAGTTTCAGTCTCCACGTACCCCTTAGTTACAACTGTGCTGTGTGTCGTGAAGGAGGCAGAAGGCTAAGGTTAGGGGTAAGTCCCTCTGCTTCTGAGGGTGGGAGAGCAGGCGAGATAGGTAATAACTAAGAAGACAAAGGTCCATAGCCAGGCAGTTCAGACCAGTTGCTAAAGGAAGTGAAGTTAGCTTGATAAAGAATAAAGTAAAATTCACTGTGCTGTACACCTGAAACTAACACAACATTGTATGTAAATCAACTGCATTCCAATAAATTTTTTTTTTTTTAAGAAATTCACGGTCTTTTATTTATTTATTTATTTATTTATGACTGTGTTGAGTCTTCGTTTCTGTGCGAGGGCTCTCTCCAGTTGCAGCAAGTGGGGACCACTCTTCATCGCGGTGCGCGGGCCTCTCACCATCGCGGCCTCTCTTGTTGCGGAGCACAGGCTCCAGATGCGCAGGCTCAGTAATTGTGGTTCACAGGCCCAGTTGCTCCATGGCATGTGGGATCTTCCCAGACCAGGGCTCGAACCCGTGTGCCCTGCATTGGCAGGCAGATTCTCAACCACTCTGCCACCAGGGAAGCCCTAAAAATTTTTTTTAAAGAATAAAGTAAATTAATAAACAGTCTAATTTTAGGATTTTAATTCTAATATTTGAATGTAATCTGTAATCTTGATAAAACTAACTTTTAGCCTGATGGTACATTTATTTAGGTAAATGAAAATTGAAGTGTGTTGTCACTAGTATGTTCTCAACTGTCATAAATTAGTAGTTTAGCATATTTAGTAATTCCACCTGAAGTTGAAGGTACTTTAGGTAGGATTGTATATTGATATAATTACATAAAGGACATAGTCTATAATACGGTATAGTTTCATTTTTAGGGTATATCATCAGTATGTTTTCCTGTATTCACAATTGTTGACTTAATATTTTAAATTGGTTTTGTTTGTTTTAAGCCAATTCAGTCTTTTTTTTTTTAAGTTCTGTGGAGTGTGCTTTGAGAAAATAATGTCAAAACTCTTGGATTTGTCAGATAATAAGAAAAGTATTTTACTGTATTATTTTTTTTCTAAATAATTAAAGTATGTCTTTCTTAATATATATTTTAGGTTTAAAGCCACACATGTGCTTTGAAATATTTCCTGATACTTAAGGAGCCTGTTTTAAAATTTGGATGTTAGCCTAAGCATATTAGTTGGCTGTTTTAAAATTTGAGTTGAAAATGGTATTTTTAAAGATACAGTAACCGTATGTGTAACTCAGTTTATTAGAAAGCAAAACTCAGTTTAATCAAATCAGTCTTAGTTCTGAAGTATAATAGGCATTGGGGAGTGTCAGTTAATCTAGTATTATAATACTGCTTTTCCCCTGGTTTTTATAGGTGGTGTTTGATGCATATATAGTGAGCATTTGGAAGACGATATATAGATATATATGATAGCTTCTGCTCTCTCAGAGTTCTGTCTTCAAGTGGCCTTGTCTCTATCACTCTTACACACATAAGATAGTGTAAATTATTTGTTAAATTATTTGTTAATCTTAAAGTTGAGATTCTTTATTTTGTCCTTTTATTTTACAGTTTTTCACATTTAATAGACCTAACATGAATCTTGGAAACTGGGAATCCTCATCCAGTTCCCTTTTTCTGGAAAAATTTAATATGTGAGTTAGGATTTGAGAAAATCTTGATGATTCTGTGTGAATTTTTTGGGGGAAAGATTGTGGTTAAATATTAAAGTCACGACGATTACAATGTTGACTAGTCCAACTTCGTGCTTGAAGTTTTTCTCATCCTACTCTATAGTCTATTTTCTTTTCCTCAACATGAGACCGTTGGCTACTAGTTTTTAAAATTTCAGACGTGTCTTTTCATGGGCAGAAGGTCTCATTCTTAAGTGTTTAATAAGTAAGATTGTATTAGGACCACTAAAATAAAGGGAGAAGGAATAAACTAGAAAAAGAGATGGCATGTTGTTGGTGAAATATTCCTGTCATTGAGAACATTCATTTTTTGTGAAGCTCCTTTTCCCCAAGTATTAAACTCTTAAATTCGTGTTACTTTTTTGTTTTAGCATCAAAGCTGGACGACTCCTGTCCTACATTCCGTATCAGCTGTATAGCAAGCAGTCCTCCACGCAGAAAGGTCTCAACTTTAATCCTGTGTGCAAACCTGAGGACCCTGGACCAGGTCCCAGCAGCATCACCAAACAGCTCAACGACAGGGTGTAAGTTTGTCTAGGTTGGGGAGACTACAGAGCTGGTTTTTCGCAGTGAGAATGGCCCCTGCTCTGCTGAAGACAGAAACAAATATAAAAACTGGCTATTCGTCTGTATTAATCCTGTTGAAGTACAGGGGTGCGTGTCTTACCTAAAAATTATTTTTATCATGACAGTTTCATAAATAAAATGTAAACAAGAAAGCTTTTCCACTCTCATTAGATTCCCGTGCTAAACCAATGGATCTTAAATTATTAGAAGTAAAATGTTCCATGGATTTTCATGGCAGTAATTATTTTTGACACAAGTAATTTGCTATAGAATATTGCTTTCTCGAAAACTGAACTAACTACTCCAGCTATACTTTTGCTGTGTGCCACTGCATAGAAAGACAGGTAGTGAAAATGTTAACATTTCTAGGTTATTTTTGAAAAATTCTAAATCAGTAACAATTCTAAATAGGTAAATATTTTATATCAATTAAAATTTAGTTGATGACCCTCAAGGTTACAGAGTTAGAGGTGAATCTAGACTTTATTCCATGTATCTGATTTAAAAAAATATTTTGACTTAAGCTTTAATTGCAATAATCCTGGGTAAATTGGCTTCACAGTTAATTGGTGTGTTGCCTTAACTTGTGTATCAGGTAGTAGTTCATTATCATGGTTCATTATCATTAGCCTTCTCCTTATTTATTAAATTGTTTGCTTTGGGAGTTTGATAATATTTTTTCCAAAAGACCAGGAGTCGAATTAACTTGGGATGATCCAGTGTCACTACCTTCTGTAGTTTTGTTGTCATTTGTTCTTTAACTTATAGGTTCACTTATAAGTGTATTCAGTTGTTTTTCACGTTACCTAAAACATTTAATTTTGTTTTTTTATTACCATCAAGGTGTACAAGTAATATCAGAAAACCTTCTGAATATACAACTTCATTTTTTTCTTACTTCACTAATACAAGAAAATATATATGTGTGTGTTTTTGAAATTCTTCTTTGTGTTGACTTTAGGAAGAATTTACCTATTAGATTTAAATTATTGATCCATTTATGCTGTTGCCTAGTAAATGTGTATCCACTCGTGATATATTTCTAGTACAGCTACTTTATAAATGGCCGTTTGTCTGGGCCGAAACACCACAGTGCAGAAAGGATGGGCAGGAGCAGTGTGTTTCTTGCCAATGTGTGCGTTTCTGTTGCATGTGTTGCTAGTAAAAAACCTTAATATTTATGACACAGAAAACTAGATTTAAGACTTTTCTGACTTCACTTTTGTTGCTTTCTGTGTTCTTTATTTTTGGCATGTTCAGTGCATTGTATAAATTTCTTTGAAATTCCTTTATGTGACTTTTTGCTCCCTTGCTCTCTATCTCAAGGGCCAGACTTTCTCTGACATGTATCAAATGAGGTTTTCTTTCCTTCCTCTCTTAATCGTTTCCCGTCGGTCATCTTTTCCTCTTTCACTGGTGGGATCATCTGTGAGGATAGGACCTACTCAGATTCGGCTGTCAGATTCTATGAGATGGTCAGCCAGAGCCAGAGCCAACCCAGAAATGGGTGGTGCTGTTTCGCATCCAGCTCACGCGTGGTTTTCTGTGCAGTCAGGCTGTCCTGACTAATATACCCAGTTGGTATTAGGAGCAGGAACTTTAGATTAAACCTGGTAATGCCGTGGTCATCTCACCTGTGCCTTGGTGCTGCATGTGGCACCCTCATGTGGAGCCTGAACTGTAATTGGACTAATGCTGTGGACTTTTCTAAGTAGAATGAATTACCGCTTTGTAATTCAGATTTTTGTTTTTGTTACTTAGATGATTCTTTTGAATGCAAATGAATCTTGTCTCTATTACAGAGCATTACCAGACATCTAGAAGAGCCAGGATGTGAATTTAACATAACATTTGTCATAGTTACTGCATTTATAAACCTGTCATCAGGACACTTGGTCCAGATTGCCTTGGACCTACCACCCTGGCATCTAAATAATGCTTTTCTTAGAAATGAAATGGTAATATTCCCTTGTCAATAGGGCGAACATCCTCATTTTTCTAGGTATGAATTTTATTGAATTAGCCATACACATTGACCTGACTTTTTTTACTTTTTATCTACTTGTGCAACAGTTTGACCCCATTAATGGATTAGTGAATATAGTCTGTCAGTCATTTCCCGGGGGAAAATAACGAGCCTCAGGATTGTAGCAGTATTGGATTTAATGTGTTGAACAGTGCCTTACATAAAACTGAAAGTAAAAATAGGAATAAGAATTCAAATAAGGTTTCTCACCCGTTTTTACGGGAATTATTCATATTGTATTAATTTAGCAAATACTTACTGACTACCTAGTAAATGCCGGACACTGTGCTACAAACTGGGTATTTAAAGCTTACAGATTACAGTTAATTTATAGTGGGAAAAATAATTGAAAACAGTTTCTTGGATTTTTCTTCAATCTGAAAAAGATCCTATTCTATTTTCTTCTCTGTGAGTGTCTGGAATTTTAAAAAAACCCAAGAACCTGAAAGTCTGTTAATGTGGTAGAATTTTCCTAGTTACCTTGCTCCTTCAGTTTAGCAAAGAATTATCTTTTATTAGAAGAGCAATCATGAAAAAAAATTTGTGGCTTAATCATTCAGATTTGGTGGAGGGAATATTAAAGTGTGTACCACTAAGAGTGTTTAAATGGAAAATTGTTTTAGCCTGAAAGTCAGACATTATTCATTTAAACAATTTTTTTTTCCTGCTTTAGAAATCACATAATTAAGAAGATTGAGACGGAAAATGAAGTCAAAGTCAATGGAGTGAACAGTTGGAATGAAGAAGATGCAGATAATGACTTGGGTTTTGTGGAGCCGGAGCCCTTCTTCCCAGGAAGGACACAGAACGGAATTCCGCATCCCAGAGATGGCAGTGCCGTTTGTAACGGACACACTCATAGCTCTAACGGTGCCTTAAAGACACAGGACTGCTTGGTGCCCAGGGGCAGCGGTGTTGCCAGCAGGCTGTCCCCCGACCCTGCCCACGAGGAGGAAGCAGCCGAGAGGAGCGGTGGCGGCTTCAGAGACTGCGCTGTGCAGCAGTCCCAGCAAAGCACCAGAAGCACAGATGCTCTGCGGAATCCACACAGAACTAATTCCTTCTCCCCGTCACCTTTGCACAGCAACACTCGAGTCAATGGTGCTCACCACTCCACTGTTCAGGGGCCTTCAAGCACAAAGAGCACTTCTTCAGTCCCTTCACCGAGCAAGGCGGCACCCTCTGTGCCACCCAGACCTTGCAGCTTCATCTCGGACTTCTACTCTCGCTCGAGACTGCACCACATTTCCACGTGGAAGTGCGAATTGACTGAGTTTGTCAGTACCCTGCAGAGACAAAGTAGTGGTATCTTTCCAGGAAGGGAAAAGTTAAAAAAAATGAAAGCAGGCAGGTCTGCATTTGTTGTAACTGACCCAGGTAGATACTTACTAAAAATTGTTTTCTTAAGAAACAGTCATTCTTGATCATTTTGTTCTTAATCTGTCACTGGTATTCTGGTCAATACTAAGGTCTTGTAACATGGAAGTCTTTAGGAATAGCAATTTATGTAAGTAACAGTGAGTATAACAGATGATAGAAAGCTTTCTTACTAAAAATTTTCTACAAAATTAGATTTGAGTGTGGCTAAGTGAACATTTTTTAGGTAATTTAAATAGTAATGAGGTTGGGATTCTGAGCATTCATTCTTCCTGTAGACCTTATCAGTTATTGAAGTTTTGAACTGTAAAATATAACATTTTATATTCAGTGCTTAAACTCCTGTAAGAATGAATTGGTTTGGTAAGAGTAACTGTTAATTTTTAAAAGCTTGCGTCATAATGATTTTTCAGTAATTAAATAACTTTGGCATAATAGCTATTATAATTATAGTGGTAAGCTTTTAGTGAGATTAAGTATTTTCACATATAAGTAGGTTGGTTAATTGTATTTTGTTTTTTAAATAGTTTTCTTGTCATCAAAAACAAACAAAACCAACAATAACAGGCTGTATTTCTGTGCCTGTCATTATAAATTGGTATCTGGTTTGAGGTTTTAGTTGCTTTTTATGGATTACATGGGTTCCCCCTGGGGCGGGATCTCAGAGATTATCTAGTATTACCCTTTAATTTATAGCTGTGGAAACTGAGGTGCAGAGAGAAGCTCATGGTTCTCTCACAATGTGATAGAACCTCTCCATCTGGGTTTTTTCTGTTATGTTTTGCTGTGTTTGATGTATTCCAAATGCTTTTTGTTATTTATGAGATATTTCAAAATAATGTTATAGGTATTAGGTTTTCCTTTTATCATGCCTTGGCCTTGTTACCTAAAGGTCGTTTAATTTTGAAAGCTTCAAAGAGCTATTATGAATCAGTTCTATGAATGGGAATAAGATGAGAGATTTTTATATTGTACGAAGGCATTCAGTAGGCATTTAGTATATGCATTCTGTATGACTGGAATCTTTAAAACCATTATTTTGAGTTGTTTACATTATGTGTGTATAATACTTTTATACAGCAGACTTATAATTGTTAAGATTGATTTTATAGATGATTTCTCGAGGGAATATAGAGGGTAGCAAGGAAGTCGCTGGCTTTGGAGTTAGGTAATAGCCTGAGTCCATATCCTGGCTCTGCCACTCTTACGATGCAGAGCATGTGAGTTCACCTCTCTGAGTCTCAGTTTCCTGTCAGCACACAAGTGATAGTACAGGAAGATAATAGGAACAAAGGTCCGGTGCCCTGCACCTAGTGAGAACAAGGTAAACTCTCACAGTCACAATTTGGTAAATAGAGTTGTCTCAACATTTTGGGGAGTAAATGTAAGTTTTTGGAAGCCTATTATGAAGATTAATCTCAGTACTGTTATTCTTAAATCTAGCAGAGGAAAATTCCTTTATGAGATCATCACTTTTTGCAAGTGTGGTGGCTTATGGGGCTCTGAAATTAGACTGCCTGGGATTGAATTCCAGCTCAGCCTCTTACTGGCTGTATGACTCAAGTTATTAATCTGCAAAATGGGGATAATAAGCTTACTTCTTTCATAGTGTTGTTGTGAGAATTTAAATTAATACATGTAAACCTCTTACAACAGTGCCTGACACCTACTTACAGAGCACTCGATAACAGTAGCAGTTTTTACCACTATCTTATCAAGGAATGTTGTTACTGCATAGAATAGTAATCATCTAAAGTAACTTAGGTCCATGGAACTAAATATATGAAAACATCTTTATACATTTTTATAAACCATTCAGCCCACAGAAATAACTTGGAGATAAGCATTTAGACAGACTTTTAATTAGAGACTTGTTAGAATATAGACTAGGAAAACATGATGTCTTCACAATTGATTTTAAATTCTGTTTGGAAACTAAATTTGTATCTCTGAATTATTTTTAGAGCCAAAGAAACTGAAATTTGATTTCTCTTGAGGTGATAGAAGTAATCTATTATAGAATCTGTATTTTTTTTGAAACTTTATTCTGCTTGTAAGCATTTAAAAATTAATTTCTAAAATTAACTAGACCTGATTTTTTTTTAAATATTAAAAACTAGTTTGGGGTTTGAACATTCTCTTTTTCCTTCTAGGAAATATGTCAGTATTGAGTTCACCCAGACATCAGAGCTGTATAATGCATGTTGATATGGATTGCTTCTTTGTATCAGTGGGTATACGAAATAGACCAGATCTCAAAGGTCTGTATTCTTGTTTATGTATTAAGAAAACTGATATACTGTTATAAACATTTATTCTAAGGAAGGAAACAAAATTTCTAAGAAATATTTATTCTAATTTTCCTTGGCAAAATCACAAAATATTCTTTAAGAAATATTTATTCTAATTTTCCTTAGCAAGATCAATTCCTACTTCCAAATTTTCTGGACTCCATTATCAAGAAAGAGAGGGAAATTAGAAAAGTTTTTGCCTCCCTGTAGAGACCAGGCCTTTAGGGAAGAATATTTCTCTTCAGCTGAACATCTAAGGCTAATGTAGATAGGGACCTGCTTTGGGCATTTTCTATATTTTTATCTATATTTATTATTACTTTGTCAATAAATGGAAATTTTATGGTAGCATATGTCTTTGCAACTTGGGTCACTATGCTTTCTCTTGAATGAATAACTTGATTAACTGTCCTGATGCTAGGGAACATTCCCACTTTTTGGTTGTAGGATAATTTTGTATTATTGAATATTGCTAAAATATGTTGTCATCTGTGCAGTCTTTGTTTTAATGGAAATTTTAGGTATTTGTGACCTAGTCAATACTTTTGAAAATATTTATTCTCAATTTTTGAGTGTTCTCTCTGTGTCCGAAAGAGATAGCTATTAGTACTGTCTTCTGAGAGTGAATTTTTCCCTTAAGGAAGGCATAGAAACTGCTGGGGTTAATACTAGGGCTTTATTTTTATCACGGGCAGTTGCTGCTTCAGCTCTGATAGGAGTGTTTAGACTGTAAAGAGTTGATTTTAGCCCATGAGTGACTTTTTAATGCTTTTTTTTTTTTTTGTCCTCACAACAAATGCATTCAGTGAAATATATGCGTGTATATATATATATACTATATATATATATATATATATATATACATGGATTATCCATGCTATTGCTTTACAGAGTTAGAGTTATCTTGTAACTTAACACATACACATATAAGGAAATGATGCATGAAAGATTTTATAACTAAACCAAAAATTTCGGGACTATATATACTCACCTTTGATTATATAGTAGGTCAGATTGTGATTCCTCTACATATACATTTAATTAGTTTTTTTTCTTGCTGCAAAAATAAAGATTAGTTTAGATGTTACCTTACTTTTCTGATACCAGAAATATTAAAAATCTAGATACAGTTAGTTTTTCTTTCTCTCCCCACCCTGCCAGTCTGAATCTAGGATCTGAGTTGCCTGTTTTCTACTGTAAGAAACCAGACAAAAACCATAGAAAGCTATGATAGTGTTGCTTTTAAGTTGAATAAATGCATCAAAATTGTCATAAATAGTTTACTTTTGGGGGATACAGAGAAACTTATCAATAGATGACTTTTGCATAGCGACTGATAATCTTCAAAGATTTTGGCTCTTTTAGGGATTAATGCCTAAGTAAAGCTAAAGAGAGATGTCATATTTCTTAAGTGTTAGTGTTCCTGTACTTAGCTTTTATTCTTTCCTTACAGGAAGGCCGGTGGCTGTCACAAGTAACAGAGGCACTGGGAGGGCACCCCTGCGCCCTGGCGCTAACCCCCAGTTGGAGTGGCAGTGGTACCAGAATAAAATCCTGACAGGCAAAGCAGGTACAGATAACGAGCCCTCTTTGAAGTCATAGTGCTCCTGTTGAAGACTTCTGGATTTTGCTTTGGTATTGTTGTTACAGAAATAAAAGCAGAGTTGAAATAATTAGCTTTTTCATTCAAGGGTTTTAAGGGTGTCAGTGACATCTTAAAGCAAAATCCGAATGCAGTACAAATGAGTGGCTTATAGTTACACTTTGTTGAATTGGATAACGATACTTTCCTGGGAAAGAGAGTGAAGAATGTTTTAAAAGGTGTGATTAGTTTGCTTTTTATAAATTTAGATTGGGGATGAAAATCATGGACATCGTTCTGTGGACGCCTCTCAACTTGAAAGTTAATTACTTGTTTGGTCACGGATCCCAGTAAGGGCACTAAAGTTTGTGTTGCTGAAGATGTGTATGAGCCAGTGGAGTGAGAAACAGAAAGGCTTTAATTTACTGGAATAAGAAGATAAATGCCAGCAGTCATTCCCCATATCTTTGTTGAACCTATTTCATATGAGAAACTTTTTTCTTGCCTCTCTGGCTCTTAAATTTTGGCTATTAATAAACAAAAATCATAAATTATACTAATCACAGTGCTGTTAAGATTTTCATGTTTCTCCCCACCCCCCCCCCATTAAATTCCCTGAGAAATATTTGCTTAGAAGTGAAATTATTTGGCATTGATCAGTTTCCTCATGGATGTGTGGAAAGCCAAAATTTTTTTAAATTAGTTTTTCAAAAAAATGTTAATCAGGAAATAGAAATTAGATATGCAGTAGAATGGAAGGCATGCAGTTAAATTTCATCCCAATTATTTCAGGTCTCTAGTTTTCAGTTATAGAACTTTGGGCTTATTTTAGAAATGCTCTTAATGAAATTAAGACAAAAGGAAAGCCAGTGGACATCTCTGAGAACCTTTTCGGGATTACTTTCCTCTTGCTGGTTGTGGTCATCTGTTTACATGCTATAGGTACAAAGGAAAATAATTATAGATACATCTTTATGCTTCATGTGTACCTGTATTCTGCAGATTTCCTAAAGCTTTTCCCGGTCATTAAATCTTTTAAGAGAATTTTTAGGATTCTAGTGTTTTGTGTGAAGTGAGTAGATGTTGAGGTTAGGGAATACTGAGCTTGTTGAGATTTAGTTATATTATGGTATTCAACAATATGGGTAGTTTCTTAAGTATTAGTAGTTTGGTTTTGTGGTAGGTTGGTTTTTCTTTTTGTCTTTTCTGTGTGGTATTATTTTAAAGATGAAATCTAAAATTCTGGAAAACAAATAAGTAGCTTAAGGGAATGCACAATACTTGTCACGCATTGGGCACTCAGTAAAATATTGAATGAACGTGAAAGAGGGAAGAATAATACCCTGTGTATACCGTTCATAGCATCTCTCGTTACTCGGTGCTCAGAGCTCCTCCCATGGATAGAATCTTGTGTTCGCACACGTGTCCTTACCTTACAATCTACATCTACACATTCCTTAGAGCAGCAGAGAGCTGGTCCTCATGTCTTTCCTCGCATCACAAATGATCTGACCGTAAACAGTTTATAAACAGAATTCTGGCATTGGTTACTTAATTGTGTTCATCATTGTAGCCACTGGGTTTTCATAACATTGTAATGACCTTTTATAACTCACATTTGCTCTGCCTCTAAGTGTGAGTTGTAAACCAGAAGGTTAATATTAGGAGAAGTACTGAAATTTCACTTTCATTGAAAACTGTCAAAAATAGATTTCCCTGTCACTAGAAAAAGTGAATATGATACTTTGTATTTTATGCTCTCTCTTTAACTTGATATCATTCACTTTTATGTACGTCCTAAGCCTTTTTTTTTTTTTTTAAATCAGGACACCTGTCCTGTCTCTTTTTTATTTTTTTATATTTTTATTTTTATTTTTTTTTTATTTTTCTAAAGTAACCAGTTTGAGATATGTCAGAGCACACGGTTCTTTTTTTTTTTTTTTTTTTTAATTTTATTTATTTATGGCTGTGTTGGGTTTTCGTTTCTGTGCGAGGGCTTTCTCTAGTTGTGGCAAGCGGGGGCCACTCTTCATCGTGGTGCGCGGGCCTCTCACTGTTGTGGCCTCTCTTGTTGCGGAGCACAGGCTCCAGACGCGCAGGCTCAGTAGTTGCGGCTCATGGGCCCAGTTGCTCCGCGGCATGTGGGATCTTCCCAGACCAGGGCTTGAACCCGTGTCCCCTGCATTAGCAGGCAGATTCTCAACCACTGCGCCACCAGGGAAGCCCCGTCCTAAGCCTTTTGACCCATTAGGATCTTACCAAAATATTTGCTACATATAACATGAATAGATTGTCCTTTATTACAAAGTTTGGTTGCAGCTAGGCTTATACTTGGAACTTGTTTTTTCCATGCTTTTGTTCCTCTTTCCTTGTTATTCTCTGATCTTTCTTTCTCTGGCTCCTATTATTAGATATGACACCAAATTTTAAAATATTGAGGATCAGTTTAGGAATTAGAATCTTTGCCTTCTGTACAGTAGCTTTTTAAAAAAATTCAGTTCTAATGTTTTGGCTTGTACGTCTAGGCAAAGTATTAGAACAAATAGCATCTTTAGCCCTTTATCGCAACTTAGTTTCTTACTTGTCATATTCAGGGACTCTTTGTCTAATCAGACCGGCGTAACCAGGGCTCTCCATCCCTGGCTTCTTTGGCAGCTGCTTCCTGAGCGGTACTTAGCAGCGAGCCTTCTCATTGACGATCTTGAATTTGGAATCCGTTTATACTCAGAATTTCATGGTTGGGACCTTTTCTCCCTTCCTGAGTTCCAGAATGCAGACGTCTCCTATCCCTTCAACAACTTCAGTGTTCGTTCTAAAGAACAACAGTTTTTAAAATCGTGTTAGTCATAGATTTATTCTCAGCGATTTCTTTTTCACAGACTTGGGTCCTGGCCTCTGATTTCTCCAACCGTCCCTCCACATTCTCCATGTGCCCGTCTAGTTTGTCGAGCTTTGATGAGCAGTTCTCTACTTTGCCCTCCAGTGAGGACAGTGTGTCCCTGCATTTCCCTGAATCTCCCATGAAGCAACTCACTCCGCTCGTGGAGGGACCACGCACCCTGCCGCGCTGTGGACCAGGTCAGCCCGCCCAGAGGAGAGAACACGAGGTGCCACCCCAGGCAGGGCGTTGGGAGCAGGGACCACAGGCACTGTTCTCACCACAAGCATGACTTTTCCGTGATTTTCAAAACAAGTTCTTAGGTTAACCTAGTTTAGCCCTTCGAATATAAGTCACCTAACTCCCCATAACTCACAAGGCATAACTCACGGGTGCCCCTTTGAAAGGCAGCTGGTTGTGGCTGTTCAGGCTTCAGCTCTTCTTTTTTGGTTTAGGAGTAGCCACTGTTGAACTGTGATACTGACAGCCCCAAAATTCTTACAGATTTTCAGCTTAGAATAATGGACTATTAAAGCTGATATTTAGCCTTCCAAAACCCTTCAGAACACTGGGCTGTCTGCTCTGTGTTCTGTCTTTAATTTGTCCTAGGACAGCATATGTTAGTCACAAGGTATCAGAAATCATGGCTCAGATTGTACACACTGCTGTTTTTATTTTGGATGCAAGTGGAATTTGACCCCATTAATATGCCAATCCTCAGAGTTTGATTTGCACTTAGACTTCGTGTGTATGGGTGCCAGAATCCAGAATTGCTTGTGTGGGTTTCATAGTTGGGTGAAAGATGATGATTACTGAGGTCAAACCAGGAAGAGTTGTTACAGCTTGTAAAGCCGGACACTCTGCCATGTTTACCTGCTGGTGCTTTACTTGGCTGATTTTTTTTGTGGAACATTATGTCTCTGAAATAAATAGATAAATACTGGGTTTGTTAGTTATGTGTTGTTACACTGTACTCTAAATAGATTTGTCTAGAATTAGCTGAAGTGCTATCTTAGTCTTATTTTACTGATTGTTCAGAATAGTAGAACTATGACTGAGAATAGATGTTTTTAAAGCATATTCTTCTTGGAACTCAGTAGTATCCCAAGAGATATAACTGAAGTTGTGTTTTAATCTGTTTCTCACTTGCTAGTGATGTTACGTGACGTGCAGTCAGTAGGCTTTCTAGACTGAATGCCTTAATATTCTTGCGTGAATCTGTAAATTTGGTTTGGATATTAAGACTTACTTGTGAGCTCTACTCTTTAGGCTAGAGTTGTAGTCTATGAAGCGATTGATAGTCTCATCTCACTTGAATGTTTTTAATTGCACATGCATTGTTAAGCCAAAAGTAGAATTTCCTGAAAGGGGGGATAATATTGTGAAGCTCTTTTACCTGATGTGTGTTCAAAAGAAAAAGCTTAGATTTAGGATGGAACTTTTTATGGCATATGACCTTTTAAATTATTTTTTGATCAAATGACTTGTAGGAATTTGATGTTTGTTGAAAATGTTGTTAATTAGCTTTAAGTTTTGCAGATAGTTTTTAAGAAACAGCAAGAACATTCAGAGAAATTTATTATATTTCCCACTAACTGTTTCCCGTTCCAGAGAGCTGTGTCATCCTTTCGAGGCTGTAGGAGGGGGTTTATCTTCCTGACCACTTTTCATCCTTGTCCATCTCAACAGACTTAAAGGGATATTTTATACTTACCTTTTGGTATATGTTTTTTAAAACTATTGTTAAAACAGAACTCTTTCGATTTATTATAAGTTTTTGTCTGACTGCTGGTGAAGAATATACTGGAAGCAAACCATTTTAGAGTTATAGATTTTCTTTTATTAAATAAGGGGATAAATGTCAATGGAGATAACTATATTTGGAATTTATTGAACATTTATATATGAAAGGAATGGTAAAAAATTTCTTGAATGAAAGTTAAGGAAAATCAGTTTTTAACACACAATCATTAAATTTTATTTTTAAAGCAGAAATACCAGATTCATCAACGTGGGAGAATCAAGATTCCGCACAAACAAATGGAATTGATTCTGTTTTGTCAAAGGCTGAAATCGCATCTTGTAGTTATGAAGCCAGGTATGTAGAAATTAAGGGTGTTGTAATACTTAATGAATAATTAATTTACTTAATCATTTTTATATAATCTTCTGAAGTGGATTTAGACATGCTGGTGGTCAAGCCTATGACTTAAATGTTAGAAACATGTTATGGAAAGAAATCTTTCTAGCCTTAATCCCTTCAGTTTCCTTTTCTTTCCCTTCACAAATGCTAGATAACTTTAAATAAATACCTTAGTGTCCTGATGAACCAATGGGTCCTATGGTTGGAAACCAAAAGAAGCTGGACATTGTCATTTTTTAAACCATTGTCGTTTGAAGTATAGAATTAAAGAATTAGATATTTGTGAATAGGAGAGGGCCTTAATGTCATCTACTTTGATCGTTCCCTTTTAGCACCAGGAAAAATCCCTTGTTATTTAAACCTCCTAATACTTGGTATTTTTTCTTTAAGTTATGTTAAAACTTGATTGCCTGTTAAGTTATAACTAAACAGTTCCATAATGGCATGACTAATCATCTCCTCGCTTGAAGTTGCAGTGTTGTCAACCTGTTAGCACTAATCCTAATTACAACCAGCTGTTTCAGTACTAGAAGAAACAGACATAATATATCATGTTCCTCATACTTTAAAAAAAATTAATCGTTTTTTAAAAATCGATTATTATAGTTGTAAAAATGGAGTAATAATGAAGTGATTAATTTAAAAGAGTATTCTTTATTTTTTCTTTCTTGATAACTGAACACAAACATTTTTACCTTTATAGCACAGCAAGCATTTATTTATACATTGTTGGCAAGTGTTAAAGTATTTACTAATTACAGAGTCAAGTCACATCAGCTACAGTTTTCAGCCTTTTTTTTTTTTAGATAGTGTCTTTATGGCTTAGTCATTCATACTTTTAAAAAATTGAGATATAATTGACATGTAACATTAATGGCATACAACAACTTGATATATATAACATTTTTCAGTCTTGATTTAAAGTTGGGGTTATTCAAGCAAGTCCAGTCTGAACAAAAAGTATCTCCAACGCAGCATCATCTAACCAGAGTGATTTGCTTAAATCTTGCCAATTATTTTATAAAAAGGATATTTAAGAAAAAAGAATTATATTCAAACATGCATAATTATAAAAAAAATTTTAATATAAATTTATTTATTTATTTTTGGCTGTGTTGGGTCTTTGTTGCTGTGTGCAGGCTTTCTCTAGTTGCGGCAAGCGGGGGCTACTCTTTGTTGTGGTGCACGGGCTTCTCATTGCGGTGGCTTCTCTTGTGGCAGAGCATGGGCTCTAGGCGCGCGGGCTTCAGTAGTTGTGGCATGTGGGCTCAGTAGTTGTGGCTCGCGGGCTCTGGAGCGCAGGCTCAGTAGTTGCGGCACACAGGCTTAGTTGCTCCGTGGCATGTGGGATCTTCCTGGACCAGGGCTCGAACCCTTGTCCCCTGCATTAGCAGGTGGATTCTTAACCACTGCGCCACCAGGGAAGTCTGTAAAATATTTTAAATTATTTTCTGTTTATGACTTGTCAGACTTTTACTCCTGAACTAACTTTGCCTTTCTCATTGACAGAATTATGTTTTAATCTTCTTCGTTGTTAGTTGATAATGTAGCCAAGGAATTGAACCTTACTTTAATGAAAAAGATACGTCAGATCTAAATACATTTTGCATTATTATGTTTTTCTTAGCACAGGCAGTTGAGAGCTGGTTTTACGCTGTGCTCAGTAGCCTAGTCTTTTCCCCCTGCTGAGTTACAGGCAGTGTGCCTATGATGACTGGGCATCGTGTCCCGTATCTGGAGGGTGTGATGAAACCCAGAAACACACGCTCAGTCTTTGGGTTTTGCTGTTGGCGAAACGGAAGTGCCGCCTTTCTGTACTGCCTCTGCAGGATCTCCCTTCTCTCCCGGCGGCCCAGGTTGGACGCTGGCTGGAGAGTGAGCACCAAGGCCACCTCAAAGTTAGAAGCATTGCCAGCTCCTGGTGGCTTTCGAGTCCAGTAGCCACAGATGTGTCTGGGCTCCGGGCCTCTGTTGGTGTTTGGATAGTGCCTTTGTATTGTGCCACAGATGGCGATTGTCAAGCTGAATGTGCTACAGAATAATTGGGGTGACGATATATGAGGGCCAAATGCTGTGTAGCAAGCCATTTAAGTGTTGCTTAGAGAGTAAATGTTTATTTTAAGGAGATGCAGAAAGTGATGAAAATGAATTTGTGTTAGTTGGTGAAGAAAAACATGAAACCCACAGCAATGGGTTTTTTGTCCTTTAATTGTAATTTTTCATTTTCTAGAAGGCTATTCCTAATGAAGGTCTCTTGAATACCCTTTTTTTTTTTTTGTGGCTACCTAATAGTTATATTTTCCTTAAGTGAGAAGGTTTTTTAAAAAATAAGTATATTCACAGTTGGATCAGAGAAACGTTCCTGGGCTTGGCGTGGGGACTGTATTGTGGGCGCATTCATCCCAGCTTTAGGCACTGGTGAGCTTTCAGTAGACACAGACTTTATAATAATGGGGTCAGCAAAGGATGGAGCGTGAACATGAGATGGTAGAAGTCACAGGAAGGTAGAATGTATATATGTAGGTCAGAATATATTCACACTTTCCATAGAGAACTAGCTTTATGCATCTAAGTTAGAAGGTGGATAATGTAGACGGATAGGTAATGATATACAAATATCCTAGAATCATAAATTTTTAAGAGCAAATCATTTCTAAACCTCTGTTTTCACGTGCTTTTGTAAGGACACTTTACAATCCTTAATTAGTGGTATGGATGTCCTTCGGTATATTGAATTGACAGTGACAGTGATTTACTGGTTACTTTTTTTAAATATTGTCTAATGCAACACCAAATACCATTGTCTGAGCGTATAGCACGTGGAAGAAGGAGTGTGCTGCCTTCACTTTAAACCTGGGAGTAAACTGTTTCTGCAGCTTATGAAGTACTGGTAGTCTTTCCTGCCTGAGACTTCATATGAGAGGAATAAATGTCACTGTAGTGAAGTTATTTCAAGCTGTTTTGTAGTTGTCTTTACTCATTTATCTTATTTTATTTTATTTATTTATCTTATTTTATTTTTTTGGCTGTGCTGTGGGATCTTAGTTCTCCAACCAGGGATTGAACCCGGGCCCTTGGCAGTGAGAGTGATGAGTCCTAACCACTGGACCGCCAGGGAATTCCTACTCATTTATTTTATATGAAACAAGTCTAATTTCCCAACCACCAGGTCTTTTGCTTCCCTTAGTTATGGGAAGCCTCTGAGGTTTACCCTTTTTTTGTTCATAACGTCCTTACAGTGTCTAGTGATCCCTAAACATTTCTCTGTGAGATGTAGGTATGCATGAGTACATAAGTTGATGTATTATATTTTTCTAAGTAATATGTCCCTGAAATTTTTTGTGTAAGTGAAAAATTTGAAAATGAATTTATTGTAAATATAAGAGTATTGTGCTTACAGGAATTACGTAAGACATTCCTTTAAAAATGAATAATTACCTTTAATTTGTAAGTTTAGCTTTTTTACATGCTGAACCTATGTATCTAGCATTACTGGAACGTTTTAGCGCGTTTATGCACTTCTCTGTAGACTTGTAAACTCCTTTGCACACACTTCCCTGCCTTATGAACCAGGTCCGTCGCCTTGAATCCGTCCTCTCCTAGGCCAGTGCAGGTCACCCTCACGGATGTCATGGGATACGCTTTATTCACAAAGTGCCTGAGACATAAATTTTTGTTAAATGAATGAAAGCATTGTTTTCTTTACCATGATTTGTTAATCATCTCTTCCTTTACTGTCATTTTCCCCTCTTATTAGATATTTCTCATCTACTCTGGGCTTTGCAGTCTGATGATCTATTATTGTTTTTATATACATTAAAACTGCGTGTCATTTTGCATTTCTTCCATCTGAATGGCTTGGCGGAGTCTTTTCCTTCTTGGCTCTCGCTGGCGGTCTGGGATGGGCAGGCGCCACAGCCTCTGAGCCACAGGGCACACCTCCGTACTAAGTGAGCACTGAGTAGATCTTTATTGGGTGGATGTATAAAGTAACCATTTGATGTGTTTACACCTGTGAGTATGTAATCTGGGGAAACATTGCTTATTATTATCTGCTTGTGTTTTTACTGTAAGATTCTTTTTCGATTCATTGCATAGTAGTAACATGGAATTGTACTCATTACGTATAATTCCATAATTACAGTTTTGTGCTGAATGCTCCAAATTACCGCAGGTAAGTGGGGCGTGGAGACACGCAAAAGACTTGAAATTTACCGTTTTCAGTTAGGTCCCTCACAGTTCTGGAACCCTGGCCCCTGCCCAGAGTGACGCCCCCCATGCCTGATGCTGTCGGCGTCTCAGCCACTGTGGGGCCACCGCAGGAGCTTGGAATTGGTCAATTGGGAATTGGGTGGTAATAGGATGAGTACACTGTGTCTGTCTGTCGCATAGCGCTGTTTTGTGTGGTTCTGCTGTTTATAGTCTTTGTCTTTGGGGGATTGAGCCCTGGCCGAGCCGGGCCACGTGTGAGGGGAAGCAGACCGTTTTGACAGCACGCTCCTGCTCTGCGGTGGTTGTGGTATCACCGGCGTGTGGTATGCTGGCATCTCTGCACAGGCGCCAGAGGTCTGAGTCTCAGGAGACGTCTTCACAGAGGCAGGAGCCAAACCTGGCCTTATTCTGAATAACGTACTTGGGCACATCTGCACATGTCACTTACACGCATCCGACAATCTTGTCAGTTTCCTTTTGGGGGAAAACAAACCTGTAAGTTGTCTTAATGCTTGTTTTTTACCCCTCATGAGAATGGAGTTAAATGAAAATTGTGTATCAGTGGCTTGGGGAGATACTATCAGTATTTGAGACTTGATTTGGCATTTAAAAATTCCTAGTCTAACCTCCACTGTATTTTGTTCTTTCTCTAGACAAGTTGGCATTAGGAATGGAATGTTTTTCGGGCAAGCGAAACAACTTTGTCCCAATCTTCAGGCTGTCCCCTATGATTTTCACGCGTATAAG
Source organism: Balaenoptera acutorostrata (assembly GCF_949987535.1). Lineage (NCBI taxonomy): Eukaryota > Metazoa > Chordata > Mammalia > Artiodactyla > Balaenopteridae > Balaenoptera > Balaenoptera acutorostrata. The sequence goes on from NC_080075.1 coordinate 8,056,531, forward strand.
GAAGTTGCACGAACAATGTATGAGACACTGGCCAGGTACAGTGTGTGCTGCGCTCACTCTCCTGTCTGTTCCTTTACTGCTTTTACTTAATGTTGAAGAGAGTACAGTTTGCCCAGGCCTGTCGGGGTCACTTTTGCTGGACGCTCCTCTCTTCCGGGAACCCGCTCCTCTGGCTTCTGGTGTCACGGCCCCTCTCCTTCCCACGAGCACCTCCAGGAACATGGCTCAGGCCTCAGGGACGTGTTTGCACGGCTGGGGTTGTTCAGCTGCTCCCTGGTGGTGATGTCAATCTGATTCTCTGCCTGCAGGACTTCTCGTCAGCGGTTCCAGGTTTCCCTCCGTGGAACCAGACAGCTGAAGGATTGGAGTTTTTAACCTGGTTATTCTTTTATTACATTTGAATTATGGTTTTGTTTAAAATGAGAACTATACGTTAACAAGTAGAGACTGTCAAACCCTGTGTCCTCTAAAATCATTAGGGATGCCAGAAGATAGTTTTTATAAAAGGTTCTAGCAGTGCAGTTGGCGCTTGCACAACTTAGGGTGGTGAGGTGCTGTCCTCCACGCGGTGGAGGGCCACGTGTCGCTGCAGCTGCCCTCTGTGCCCGCGGCTCCTCCGTGTCCACGATCGCGTGGCGCTCCAGTGTTTACTGCTGACAAAATCCAGGTATACGTGGTCCCGTGCAGTCCAAACCAGTGTTGTTCAAGGGTCAACTGTAGCTTCGAGGTGGGTCATTAGTTGGCTTGAGAAAAAGAGATTAATTTTTAGAATATTTACAGTGTAGATATATTGAATGTTAATTCAAAACTCAAAATTTTAAATAAGTATATGTCAGGCCCTGTATGCCCTACAGCTGGAGTTGGCATATTTTCTCCATAAAAGGCCGGATAAGGTCGTTGTCCCAGCTGCTCAGCCCTGCCGTGGACAGTGGCAGCAGTCACAGACGAGGTGCGGGGTTGGCTCTGCTCCCTTCAGTCTGTATTCACCAAAACAGGTCTCTAGACAGCAGACCAGGGTCCGCCAACCCTTGGGCTGTGTTGATGTTCTAAGGGAGGTTCTTGCCTCTATCTTTACTTCTTCCTCTCCTTTCTTATGCGTTATTTTGAACACCTGTTTATGGAGTATCTACCGAGTGCAAACCACTGTTGATGCTGCCAATCCTGTGAGAGTGGAGTCAGAGCCAGGCTCTGCCTTTGAGGAGTTTACTTCAGCAGGAGAGAGAAATGCAGAGGGGCAGGTGAAGTTATCTGGCATCAGTCTGTGGACTTAGGGCTGAATGGTAAGCCAGTTACAATCACAGCTGTCCTGAAGACCCCAGCGTGGGAATGTCAGTGTGACCAAGTGGAGAGCGTGCTTTTCAAGTCCTGTCCCAAAGCTGCGGTCAGTAGCAGCACCGCATGTGGGCTGAGCTGGGTGCTGCCGTGTTCTGGTTACGGAGGCCCTGGAGCGGGCAGCCAGCCTGAACCTCAGATCCGGGGGTTTGGTGGACGCTGTCATATAATTTTAGTGGGTGGAGACATTGTTAGTGACACGTGGCTGTTCTTTGGGGAAAAAAATTCCTTGTTCTCCTTCCACCTTTGGAAATCCTGCCTCTGCTTCATATTCTCCACGCCTCAGGGCAGCTTTCATATCAGGAATACCCTTCTGCTCTTGCAGATTTCTCTCTGGAGTTAAGCCTAACAAAACACTCATTTCTTAAATGATTGTTGATAGTAATTAATCTGATTCATAACCTACAGTAAGGTGTAGTGAGAGGCGAGGCCTGGCCCTCCTGGTACTTTACCAGGTGGATTACTGAAGATCCATTTCTGGTCCTGAGGCCTCTGCTGGCCTTGTGGTCCACATATTTAATTAGCATCAGAGCCACATGGTGATTCTTCTCTTCCTCTTCCTCTTCTATGGAGAAGTGAAACAGTCCTTTGTGTGAGTAGATCATGACCAAACAACAACAACAATCAAAACTCAAAGCATTTCCGCGTGCAGGGAGTGCTGCTGGTGTCCTTCTGGACAGGCATCTGGGTGATTGGCCATCATATCCTACTGTATCCTGGGCGTTTTTGTTTAGGAGACTGTCAATTGCTTGTTGATTTGTGTGATCTTTCTATTCCTCAAGGATTCTGGTAAATCGTGTTTGAACATTTTTGAAATTAAATGTTGTGACAATTCCAATTCACTTACTACTTTTCAACTTTTCAGAGGTTTACAGCGGTATTCTCAGTATAGAGAAATTGAAATGGTCATTTCTGTTGTATTTTTGGTAGTTAATATGGAAAAAAAGAAAACATTGATTAACTTTGCAGTTAAAAGTTAAGTGACTAAATAGGGTCACTTGGGCCAGTTCAGTTAAAATGCTAATAGTTTTAGCATTTTAAGTCTTGTAAGGAAATGTCAAAGAAAGATACCATAGGAAGCCTGTTTTGCCACATGCGGCTGCTTGATGTTACGCTGTGGCTGTGATTCGTTGCCTTTGCTCTGTGTTGGCAGCTACACACATAGCATCGAAGCTGTCAGCTGTGATGAAGCTCTGGTAGACATCACTGAAATCCTCGCAGAGACCAGACTCACTCCTGACGAATTTGCAAATGCTGTCCGCATGGAAATCAAAGACCAGACTAAATGCGCTGCCTCTGTGGGAATCGGTTAGTAGCCAGCGTATCTTGTACTACTCATTTTCCTCAAAGCAGTGCTCTGGGATCGTTGAATACCACTTGATTTTTAGGAGTGATTTTTAGGTTTCGTTTTTATCGCAGTACCGCATAGATCTCCCACTTCTGAAACAGTTCTCAGCATGGCTCACAGTTAGGCAAAGCATGAGATGAAAGTGCTGGAAACGTAAGTAAATGATTGATAACATCTTTGGAATAAACAAGTTGGAATATTTCTTGTTCTTCAAAAAAAAATGGGGAATATTGGATGCAATGTATGTCAACAGTATTTCTTTCAAGTGAACAGAGGCGGTATTTAAGGCAGTGCAGTGTGAGTGGGGTTTGGAGTTCCGTGTTGTTGCGTCTTGTGGTAACTCAGTTACTTTCTGAAGCTTCCTGGACCGCTCAGCCAGCCCTGTCTTCACTCTCTCTCGGGGCCAGAAGTTGCTGTTATTGACTCACCCACCCACCCCCACCCCCCCCGTTAACCCCCCCCACAACCCTGATCTGTTTTGTCTCTCAGCCCAGTGTTTGCTTCCTCAGCCCTTCCCGTTATCGGTCCTCCTCTTGTCGACTCTCCCAGCTGTGTGCTCTGGAGCCCCCTCTGTCACGCTGAGCTTCCCCGTGTCCCTCCTGTCTGAACGAGCCCAGTGCCTCTACCCATAGGAGATCTTTACTGCGTACCTGTCCCGAGAGGAGGGCAGGGCGTGCAGCCCCACGCAGGGCCTCGTGCCAGAGCACCACATGCAGGTCTGGAGGCGGAAGCGGGAGTGAGGGGAGATCCTAGGCCAGAGCCTCTCTTGGGGTTTGTGAGTGAGTTTGATTAGGAGATGGTTGGGGTGTCTGGCGTGGGTGTGAGAGCCGCACTCCCAGGAACTTGCTTGCTCTCTTTAGGAATTAACCAGCCCTGGGAGGGCAGGCACTCCCCGTCAGAGGGATTTTTAAGATGTCAGAACGTCATAAGCTGCAGAACATACAGAGCATGATGAACACGTTAACAGCATCCCTCCAGTTACGAGCAGGCCGCCCTTTGGCTCCCTGGCGTGTGGCCTGCACACCCTTCTCAGCATTCGTTTAGGACTTGCCTTCTGGAGTCCACTGTCAGGCACAGGTTTAGTTCTTTGTTGTAAATGGTATTTATTTTAAATTTACAAGTGGGATGATATGAATATGTCCTTTTAAGTTCAAGCACATAATTAAGACAAAAATCCCAAATGATGTTTCCACTTCTCAGCCCTCTTTTCTTCAGACTCACCACTTTTATCATTTTAGTGTGCCTTTCCAGTACTTTTTCTCTTCATGAATATCTATACATTTACCCTAGGAAAACACACCGTTCTTAATGTAAGTAAAACTAAGATATGTGCTTTATAGAAGTCTTCTGTAATTCATGGAGATTTTATTATTTACACAGAAGTTCATCTGACCCCATTTAGGTATTTCTCAGATGCCTGATACCTTCTCGGGCTCCAGTAGCCTTCTCTCTGCTCTGCGTTAGTTGTCTGTGTCCATTCACACACCTTGGACCTCGCTGTCACTGTCTGTCTTCTTTTTTAAGGCGCTCATACCCTCAATTTCTCCTCCACATGTTCTGATCATACAGTGAGACATCTGGTTCTTTGGGCTTTTCCCCCCAAGTCCAATGGCATTTCTTTGGCCTTATTTCTACCCAGCGTGGATCCATTGGTTGGTAAAATGAGGGACTTCCCGGGTGGTCCAGTGGTTAGGACTTTGGGCTTCCACTGCAGGGGGCCCGGGTTCGATCCCTGGTCAGGGAACTAAGATCCCCCAAGCCACGTGGCATGGCCAAAAACAAACAAACAGATAAACATTGGTTGGTAAAATGAACTGATTGCCGATCATTGCCCACAATTCCTATAAACCTCCAATCTTAGATTAGGACTGTTTTCTCTATTCCTTTACCTGGGTAGGAGATGTTGAAATGTCACGTGCTTTGGAACAGAAGGTAACATCTGTCCAGGAACCATGCTGGTTATAATCTGTAATACTTAACAGAATTCTGCCAGTTGTGTACTGTGCTTGAAATGATCAAAGTTGCACATTATTTTCATTCTCTTTAGAAATTTGATAGGTAACCTGTCTGTAGATGTCTTTGTTAAGAAATTTTGAAAATAATTGTGAATATTTCTTGAATGACTTCTTTCTTTCTTTCCTTTTTTAAAAAAAAATTTATAGGTTCTAATATCCTCCTGGCTAGAATGGCAACTAGGAAAGCAAAACCAGATGGCCAGTACCACTTAAAACCAGAAGAAGTAGATGATTTTATCAGAGGTCAGCTAGTTACTAATCTACCAGGTAAATACAGATCGTTTCTTTTTAACTTTTATTTATTGTAAGTATTCATTAGTGCTTTTCATAGATGTATAACATTTCTTTCTTTTTTAAAAAATGAATTAAAATTTTTTAATCTTTTATTGAGTGCCATGGGAAACAAAATTTAGAACTCCACAATGAATATCCTTTCAGTTGATTTGTCAGAACCTTAATATAACATTTTAGTTTTGCCTCTCATGTGTTTTACTTTAAGTATTTAAGTATTTCTCAAGTACCAAGATCAAGGAATTCTAAGAAGTCATATTTAAAAGAATATGATGAAATTGACTTTCGGTTCTTTAAATAAATCAAAATTGAAATAGTGTACTTCTAGACCCAAGATAAAGTTTTGAAAATCGATTCCCCTATTTACAAAATTGTCCTTCCAAACTAGTGATACTTTTCTGAGTTTACTAAACAGTTTTAAAAGTAGAAAATGTATAAACCATATTAGGAAGAAGAAAACCTAAAATGAAGTATTGTATTTTGTTAACTCAGGTTGAAGTAAAATGTCCAAAAAGGCATACCTTTCTCACCTAATGGGCAGGATGGTTAGTTATCTTACTTTCTTGTGTAGTGTGGCTAGCTAACCCAGCATGTAAAAATCTCTCCTTGGAGAAATCAAGTATAATTCATTGTAACTGGAAAATGGTTGCCCTTTGGGGCCGTGAACAGATGTAATTTTTGTGTGTAGGGCAGTTCATTTCACAATTATTAAATATTTAGACTTGCTTTCTATGGTAGGTACCTCTTTTTAAGAAATTTCTCTAAGCCATATAGTAATCCAGGATACCATTTCAGATCATCCTCTCCTGTTTTTGTAAAGCAGCCTGCGTTAGCTTTCACAAAGCTCCCAGGTGTTTGTGGTGGGAAAGTTCAAGAGAGTATACTTTTGGTGAAAGGTTTTTTTTAATTCATTTGTTGTTAAAAGTTTTAACACTTTTAACAGTGGATTTAGTGGTATTTTTAGATGCATGTTCTTAAACCTAAGAAAAGTATATCTGAACTAACTTAGCAATTTTTGTTATAGGCCAAAAATATTAAATGACCCAAATGCCATTTTATGATGGGTTAGTTCTGAAGCCTCCTGACTCCCTAGTAAATAACGTCCAAGAATGTGGTAGTATCAGAAATGTGAAATATGACATTTTGATGGTCAGTTTGAGGTTAAATTTGAAGAGTAATTAACCTTATAAAATCATGCTAGCAAATTACCTTATTAGACAACACAATTTAGGAGTTTTAATAACATGTCTTATTGCAGCTTTATATAAGAAGGAACCAGTGTATTTAAAGTGCATGTGAAATTTGAGTTCAAAGTTATCATTACTTTGGCGTCTTTATTAGTTTGCTAAGGCTGCCATAACAAAATACCATAGACTGCGTGGCTTAAACAACAGCAGTTTATTTCCTCAAGATCCTGGGGACTCGAGGTCCATGAGTGAGCTGCCAGCGTGCTGGGTTTCCTCTGAGGTCTCTCTCCGTGGCGTGTAGGTGACCGTCTTCTCCCTGTGTCTTCACATGGTGTTTTCTCTTTGTGTGTCTGTGTCCTGATCTCTTCTTATAGGGACACCAGTGCTATTGGATTAGGGCCCACCTATATGACCTCTTGTTACCTTAATTACCTTTACGAAGGACCTTTCTCCAGTTAGTCACATTCTGAGGTACTGGGAATTAAGATTTCAGCATAGGTATCTTGAAGAGACACAGTTCCGTCCACAGCGCCATCTTTATACTGCATCAATTTTGTAAGTGTTTTTTGTTTGTTTGGTTTGGTTTTTTTTACACAGAAACAGAGAGGTTTTAGTTTTAGTTCCTTGAGCTAGTCATCTTACCTTTCACCTTCATTTGCTTCCTGGCTGGAAGGACTTTACTCTTTGAAGGGCACGTGTGGATTTACGTGTCCTGGTTGAGTTCTTAGGCACAGCCTTGAAGTTCCTAAGAGAACCGTGAAATCTGGGGGAGGCGGGGGCGGCCAGGATCGGCTTCCTCTGGCGATCCGCCCGCTCCTCTCGCCGCCAGAACCAGCTGGTAGCCTGTGGCCGCCCAGAATTGTTCGAGAGATCTTCATGTGTAAGACCATTGACTTTTATAAAAATCCCCAAATTTATTGTCAGGAAGATTTAGAACATTTCAGTATGTAAAACGTCAGCCTTTTCTGTTGTTACTCCTGCCCTGAGATGGTAACCCGTCTCAAGTACAAGCTGTCCCTTTGAAAAAAGGTTCCACATGCATGCGGGAACGCTGTGCGGTGGAGGGGCCCACCCAGTAGTAAGTTGTGAGAATTCTTACAAGAAGGAAACTTGTTCATCTTTGTTAAAAATTCGTCGTCTCCCAGAGATAGCTGAAGATGAATACATGGTGACTATTGACACTTTGTGGCACATGCTTTGAGTAAGTCCTGCTCTGTAACCAATAACCAGAAGCGGGTCCACGCTGAACGCGCCTCCCCCCTTGTCCCCCGCCAGCTCCCTCTGTCCCTGTGTGCCCTGACCGGTGACTGAGCACACGGCGTGCCTGGCACACAGCACACGATCGTTACAGCCGCGTAAAAGGGGAGCACACGCTAGTGAGTTTACGAAGGCCCCACAGAGTAATGACTGCATGTTGTGCTGGCGCAGAAATTACCCAGCGAGATCTGTTTAGCTAATGAAAGAAAGGACTGTCCCCAACAACTGTTTAAATGCGGTAACTCTTTCTGCTGTTTCTGTGGCTCTTTGCAAGGCTTTCCACCCTGGCTTGTAGGACCTTCTGCCCCTTGTCCGTCCTTTGCTGGGTGTGTGCACCCACTCTGAGGTTTCCGTCTCTTTCTTCTCGTGTCAGATAAGCACCGCGGCCGTGTAGGTGTACGTGACCATCTACACTGTCCTGATACGGGAACCACTAGCCAAGTGAAGCTAGAAAATTTTAGGTTAAATTAATTAAAGTTAAATAAAATTAAAATTCATCTTCCCCGTTGTACTGCCCACATTGCAGTCAGTGCTCAGTAACCACATGGGGCGGGTGCCTCCTGAACTGGGCAGCACAGAAGAGAACGGTTCCATCACCACAGAAAGTTCTGTTGAACGGTGCTAACTTAGATGGCAAAGGTTGATGCTTTGGAACTTGACTTTTCTGCGTCCCTGGACTGTCGAGGTCCGGGTGCCGGGAGGAGGCGTTCCTGGCTGTTCTTAGCCTGGGCTCGTGGTTCCCCTTCAAGGACAGATGCCACGTCTTCGTCCAGTGGCTTGACTGGCCGCTTCCACAGCTGCATTTTTCTTCTCTCCTTCTCAGAACCTTGGTTCTACACTAGCACATTTTCCTTCATGTTTCCCTTTCTAGGTGGCTGCACTCAATTTGACTCTCAAGACCCTGTTACTTCCTCCTTAGAGGGGCCTCCTTTCCGTAAAAACGCTCACACGAAGCAATCAAACTAGCACCCATTCGGGGTCTTGGTGCTGATTCCAAGCTAACTGTTCCCCCCTGTGCAAACGTCATAGGGGTTAGAGGTAGACCATCCATGCCTCCTTCCCCCACTCAACTTCAGGCCATTCCATTCCATTAGATGAGCTTGTAATGGAGAGGAACCTCTCTTCTTCCGTAGAGGGACAGTTCAATTAGATTAGGTTGATCGTGGTTAACTTGGTGATATTTAATGTAATAGCCTTTCTTTTGTACCTCTTAGTGAATAATAATTGTGTTCTGGTATACTCAGGAGACTCTCAAAAACTATAGGTTTTCCCCCTGCCCATCCCAATACACACAGTTAATGCAGGATTATTGCCTCTTGCTGATTTTGCAGATCAGGGAGAACAGATCAGCTGCCCAGATGTGTCAGGGAAAGATCATGATCACATCTTGAGGGTGGGGAGTTGGGGCAACGATGGGACGGAAAAAAATAGAGACAGAAAGCCTTCCCTGAACACGAACAGCTGCATAGAGTGTCTCTCTGGCTTTGGCCACCCTCGTATCTGATTTGTCCCTTCGTTGGGTTCCTCCTCCCCATCTTGAAAAATACTCCAATAGGTTTCACTTAGAATTTTGTCTTTTTGTGAATGGTCTTCCTCTGGAGGGTTCTCTTGTTGTTAACTCAGACTCTGCTATTCTTGCTTGTTCTCTGTTCTGACTTGAACTTGAAAATGGCACAAATGGGGTACAGCACCCTTAACACCTTTCATCTGACTTCCATTAGGGGACAGATTTTCTTGGGCTAAACTTGTCTCGCCCACCTCTGTGGTCATAGACCTTTTGTAAAGTTGACCACCTCCCTCCTAACCGTGTGTCTGCGTAACTGCTCCAAGAGGTTCTCCTGGCAGAACCTGGACGAGAATGCTCCTCCCCCCACCAGGGCCACTCAGAGAACTGGAGCCAGAAGTGACAATGACGGTGACAGGTAGGCGACCCCAGACTCCACTCTGAGCTCCCTGGTAACATCCTACAGAAGGCCAGACCGCAGTCTTCCTCACTGATGGACACTACTGATCTCATGGTGTGGAGACCATTTTAATAAGAGTTTTAGTTCCCCCAGGTTACTCTTAAATCGCTTTCCCAGACTTGTGTACCTTCGTTAAGCTTTTGGGTACATGGGGAGCAGCAGAGCTCATGAGCATCTTTTGGGGGAGGCTCCAACCTTGCATCTTGCAGACGGTGACGAGGGGCTGCTGCACGCTGGCCCAGCTGCGGGACACTGACTGCCCTTCCAGGGAGATCATCTTTGTTGGGAAAAGACATCTGCCTGTCTTCCCCTCGCTGCTGCTTTGCTCAGGAAACTTCATCCCCACGTCACTTGTGCCACTTTGTCCAGTATGAGAGCAAGTGACATGTGGGCTTGGACCTCTGTCATGACTTCTTGTTTTAGCTCCCATTCAGAGAAAATGTGGCTGAACCATTGAGAAGTTTGGTCCTTGCCAAAATCATAGTAGAATCCCTAACATTCCTGAGTCTCCTAATAAGTCTGTAAGTCATACTATAGACTAGCTTAAACGAGTCTGTAACTTAGTTGATTTTGTAAATAAGATAGAAAACTTTTTAATCAGTAATAAATAAAAATCACATTTTTTGGAGAACTTACCTAGTCATACACATTTGAAAAGTTCTGGTTCACCTATAGGTAGAGTCCAAATTGAGAAGTAGCTTCTGGAAATAACTTTACTAGGATGATTTGCACCAACCAAAAAAACAATTCTTAATCTATGAGATGCTTCAGTTATGTCACTTCAGAATTTTAAGGGAGATTATTTTAAATTAGTTGTTTGTGCATGAATAGTTATTTCATAATGCTCAATTGTTTTTAATAGCTTATATGCAGAATTAAAGAACTGTCCCTTTCCTAGGAGTTGGACGCTCAATGGAATCCAAGTTGACATCTTTGGGAATTAGAACTTGTGGAGACTTGCAATATATGACCATGGCAAAACTCCAAAAAGAATTTGGTCCCAAAACAGGTCAGATGCTTTATAGGTTCTGCCGTGGTTTGGACGATAGACCAGTTCGAACTGAAAAGGAAAGAAAATCTGTTTCAGCTGAGATCAACTATGGAATAAGGTTTACCCAGGTACTGCTCTCTTCACAGGTTTTACCTTATATTCTTTATATTTTCACGTAGTCCTGTCTCTCCAACTAGACCATAGACTCTTGATGCTTGAAATTAAGTCTTAAAACTCTTGCCTTTCCCAGAACTGGCAGAATGTTTGTTTTTAAGTAGACAAGAGCAGGGCACTAAATCATACACATGTTTAATATTGAAAGTTAATCTACTTGAGAAGAATTGTTAGGCATGTAGGAAAATAACATGGAGGGTATTTTTTTTTGTTTGCCTTTCTGTAGCCAAAAGAAGCAGAAGCTTTTCTTCTGAGTCTTTCAGAAGAAATCCAACGGCGACTTGAAGCTGCTGGCGTAAAGGGTAAACGCCTGACTCTCAAAATCATGGTACGAAAGCCGGGGGCCCCTGTAGAAACTGCAAAATTTGGAGGCCATGGAATTTGTGATAACATCACCAGGTAAGCTTATCTTAAAAAGGATATTGGATATTGATGTTTCAGTGCAGGTTATTACAATTAATGGAAAATGAAAAAAACTGAGGAAGAGTATGAATAAAAATCTGCAAAACGCTGATGTTCCTGGACATTCTGCGGAGCCAGGTCTCAGCCCAAGGCTGTCAGAACTACGCTGACTTGCCAGGTTCCAGGCCAGCCTGTCTGTGTGTCCCTGACCGGGCAGACTGTTCTTGGGGTCTTGAGGCTGTGGAGTTTAGTGCAGGGACAGAAAGGGAGGCGGTTGTGGACTTGGCGGAAGGGTCCTGCAGGGAAACGTCAGTGTAATAATTCAGAAAACGATTTCAATGAGACATTTACTTCATTTAGGGAGGTGTAATTTCTTTTCGTGAAAAGATTAATCAGATTATGGTAGTCTCTGGAAACTGGTAGAAGGCATTTTAAAACCCTATTTTTTTAATGTGAGGGCCACTAATATAAAACTTCATGTAAGATTTGTGACCAATATGAAAATACCTAATTTTGTATGCCATTTTATACTACACAGCACACTGTATCTTAAAGCTTTCGTTGATTGACAGATAAATTAAAATACAGTGTAGTAGTTTCCTCTTGCTGTCTGTGCATTTTTAAATATCTTATAGTTTCTTAGAACTGTATATTGTGATGCATTCAGCAGTACCTAGGGGCTCACTCTGTCTAAGCAGAATAAGAAAATCAGCCTTCATTTAATCCTTTTTGGAAAATCCAGATATTCCAAAAATCTAATTACAGCATTAAGAAAAACTGGGATTTTAACTACTTTATTTCCCCCAATTCAAGGATAATATTCATTCGGCTTTTTTGGTAAGCACATATCTGCTTGCTGTTATTGGTATTTGTTCATTTTTGTCCTAAACTTTTAAAAAAGTTTTATTTTGAAAATTTTAAACATGTAAGTAGAGAAAACAGTGTAATGAACCCCATGTACCCATCACCTGATCTCCACAATTGCTGGTGGGTACCTGCACCATCCTTCCTCTCCTTCCCCCCAGTTATTTTGAAGCAAATCTCAGATACAGTATCATTTCTTCCACAGATATTTCAGTGTTTATCTCTAACAAGACTTTTGTTTGGTAAACACAGGACAGTTCAAAAGTCTGCCTGCATTGCTGGCAATAAAGTATACATTTTGCCATGCCCTTAAAATAAATATCTTTGGATGAGACATGATAAGGCGTAAACAGCACGTGATTAATTGAAACAAGTGTAATTTTATAAATGTAATAAGATGTAGACCAATTGTAAGCCATTAATTTAAGCCTAACATTTTGGTGGTATTGTAACTGCATAAGAAATGCTTTAGGTGAGAGCTTATGAAATATTATAATACTGATCCTGTATTTCCTCTAATTCAGGGGTTGGCAAACTACTTCCTGTGGGCCAGATCCAGCCTGTGGCCTGTTTTTACATGATTCATGGGAGCTAAGAATGATTTTTATATAAAAGATTGTAAAAAATGAAGAATAGGTGAAAGAGACAACAGAGTACAAGCTGTTTTCCATCTGGCCCTTCCCAGAAGTAGTCTGGACCTGTGCTGTAGTCAAACTGAAGTCCTGTGTGGTTTAGTAAACTCAGAAGTGTATAATAATTCTGTAATCTCTTGTAATTGGCCTTAATCAAAAGCTGCATGGCAATCATGTGACTCACAGGCACATTTTGATGCTGTCATCGAAACGACAAAATTTAAGTTGCATCAGTCAAAGAGCCACATGTAGATTGAGATCTGTGGCTTGATTATCACTTGGGAAAATTTTTCTTGTAACAGGTTTCCTTTTGGGAAAAGAATTCTTCTTGGAGTTCTTTTCTGTATATGTGTTTTTAATTTGAATTGTGTGTGTGTATATATATAATATATATATGTATGTGTGTGTATATATATATATATATATGTAAATGTGATAAACGAAATTGAAAAGGTCAAATACAGCCTCCAGTCCTTTGCACCTCTCGCCAGCTCTGAGCACCACACTTTTCAACCTTTTTGTGGTTTCTTCTGATATTTACATCCATATTTCTAGATATATACCTCGTTTGCCTGACTTGCTTCTGTAGAAGAGGGTTTTCTCCCTTCTCTCCTCCACTGCCTGTTGCTCTTCTCCCCAGATGCGTTTCTTTCCTGTGCCCCCAGTCGGGTCGGTGGGTTTTGGTTCAGTCACTCTCCACTGTCCCGTTATTATGACCTGTACATACTGTACATAGCTGGTCCATAGTGTCCACTAGGATCACATTTTCTTTCCTCTTGAATATGTTTTTCCTGGAGTTAACTGAGTATCTCGTTTTGCTTGCTTTTTTGTGAATTTGCCACTGAGTTTATCCCCAAACTCCCTTCCACTGTGACTGTGTTTTAACACATCAGCAAGTCTGTTACTGGTTTGATCTCTTTTCTTGGAGGCCTTTCTCTTGGGGCCCCCAACCTGCTACTCCGGTCTGAATTCGTTTATTTTAAGACTTGCTGAAAAGTTGGAGTCGTGGGGTGCCCCTTCTCTGCGTTGGATCCCTGTTTTCCTAGATCCCTGATCTCCTCGTATCTTGAGAAGGAATTCATGGGTGTAAACCTGTCTGTCCTCATGCTCAGTGGTGTGCTGACTTAAAGGTTATAAACATATCTTAGAAATCATTTTTCCTCAGACATTTAAAGGCTCCACTGTCGTCATCTTTTTCGGGGTTACTACTGAGAAGTTCACTGCTCTTCTAATTGCCTGTTCTTTATAGGAGATCTGCTCTTTCTGGAACTTTCAGGATCTTCTCTTTATCACAGGTGTTCTGGGATGGTATTGGTTTGTCTTCGTGCCAGGTACTTTGCCAGTATTAAATTTTTCATTTCTATCAATACTAACATTTTACATTGGAGTTTTAAAATTTATTCTTTGGACATTAAGTATTTATAGTATCTCTTACTTCACAGATACAGAGTTCTCTCTAACCTCTTAAACGTTCTTCAAGTCCCAGTGTCAGTCTGTTTCTCTGAGTTCCTTTTTTCCTGTTTTGGTTGCTGTCTTTTATATCAGAGATTTTCTTCAAGCATTTATCTGTCTGATAGTTCTTGGCTGTTCATACGTGAACTGCTGAAATGTTGTGGGAGCCTCTGCACTCTTAGTGGGACACGCAGACCAGGGGGCTTCACTCTGGGAGGGCGGCTGGAGGGGCTTGGTCTTTGGTTACCTCAACCAGCTGGTAGCATCTGCGGTTCTTCCTGTGAGATGTTCCACTCAGGGGCTGGGTGAGAAGATGGACCGGTGGCAGCTAGTGTTCTGGTTACTCGGGAGGAGAGGGGTCTGGGTGGGAAGGGGTGTACTGTGCTGCTTCCGGGCGAGGGGCCTCGCTCTTCTTCTGCTGTGCCTGACCCCCCGTAGCTTCTCTGTGTCAACATTCCCATCTCTGGGAAGCCGTCCGGGAAGGAGGATGGCCAGCTGTGAGAGCCTGCTTCCCATGTATTCTCTCCACTTCCTGTCAGACACACCTGACACCTCTAATTGCTGAGCTCTTCTGAGGTTCTGTAGCATGAACTGGCTTATCTCAAAGTTGGTGCCTTGCTTTAGGCATTTAGCAGGCATTTGAGTATTCTAAATTATGGCTGACATTTTTCCTCTCCTCTTGTCTTCTGTCCCTTTTCTATCTTTTAAGAGTTTACACCTTTCAAAAATAATTTCAAGTCCATTTAGTGTTGTTTTGGAAAGAAATGAAGATAAACACGTGTTTAAACCACTATGGTCCACTACAAATCTTGCTTTTAAGTTACTATTTATCTGTGTGAAATAAATTTAAGGTAATCATTAGGAAACAAACCAATGGAAATTTTTTGCAAATGATTTCCTTAAAGAAATAGGTACTTTCCATAGATAAATACATAATGTATTCATAGTACTGAAAAAAGAGAGTAAATGTAGTCTTGGGCACCTGATATTGCTGGCACATTCTCTGGTCCCCCTTGAGTTCTTACAGGTGTAAAAACTGCATATTGTAGTCTCTCTGGATTTTAGACACACGCCACCATACTTCCTTCCTCAGAGGTGTGCACACGTTTCTGCGTCCGCACGCCCGTGTACTGGGCATATTCACATGTGGAAAATAGAGTCAGGAGAATCTGGGAGATTCATCTTTCTCTTCTGAATATTAACCGTACCTCAACATAGATAATCTTGCAACCTAAAACATCTCTGGGAATCTAAAACATTGTACTTACTGCTCAGGCTTTAGTTGCAACATAATAAGCTTATATTTGAATATACATTAACTGAAGTACATTTCTTTAAAACATTTTTCTCAACTTATTTTTGGTTGACCAGCTCTCTGAAAGTCCCAATGTTCTTGATGATTTTTCTTTTCCCACTTGTTGCCAATGTAATTAATTTAGCATTATTGGCTTCCTTGAAGGAAGACTATCTCCTACTTTTTTAAGGATCATATTTAATACTTATTTAAACTTTTTGATAACTTGCTTTACAACTTTAACTCTTTAAGCCGTTCCATACTACTGAGGTACCAGGGAATACATACGGAATGTAGCTTTTGTTCCTCTAAAAAAGTTAGTTCTGTCACTTTTACAGGACTGTGACTCTTGACCAGGCAACGGATAGAGCAAAAGTAATTGCAAAGGCTGCACTAAACATGTTTCATACGATGAAACTCAACATATCGGACATGAGAGGGGTGAGTAGTAACATTTTAAAGCAGGATTTTCTGGAATGTTTTTCTTATTTGAGGGTTGATTGGAGGGTGGTCATGGTGCAGTTTAGGGGGTTTATATGCAGCTTTTTCAGCTCCACTGATGTAATATAAGAAGAGAAACTGAAAAATGACTTTCTCATCTGAGCTGGTCTCCTTATTTAAGAATTCACATTTGTTCTGAAATCTGTTTTCTGCTTAGAATAGTAAGTTTCATATCTTGAATTTTTATAGTGCCTTTCTTTTAAACCACCAAAGACCTATCTTAACGTGTTATTTGCTTCCTGCTCTGGTTCCCGCAGAAGGAGACGGGGCTGCGGAGAGTGTGAAGCTGCAAATGTTTCTTGACCTTTAAGG
This sequence comes from Balaenoptera acutorostrata, assembly GCF_949987535.1. Classification (NCBI taxonomy): domain Eukaryota; kingdom Metazoa; phylum Chordata; class Mammalia; order Artiodactyla; family Balaenopteridae; genus Balaenoptera; species Balaenoptera acutorostrata. The sequence goes on from NC_080075.1 coordinate 8,072,547, forward strand.
TTCTTTTTCATCAGAAGTTTGTTCTGATGTCTGATACAAATGATGATCTAGAAGGGAGAGTTTACCATGGGCACATGAGGATGCATGATCAGTGAGAGGGCATCAAAAATGTAAAAGCCTTCATTTTCTTAAAGATTAACCTTTGTAGGTTGTGTGTGAGTAAAGGATAGTTACTCGCTTGGTATGGGTGTTGTGGAAGGATTAAAAAGTCACTAAGCCAACAGTGATGAAACTCCTCCCTGGAGTACTGTCATGGGCAGGGAGTGGTGCTTATCTGTGCGGATGCCTGCCGCATACCCACTGCCCACCCCACCCCCAAGCCTGGTTTTTATTGACAAAAATGATAGGTAAAGTAAGGTTGCAAGTAGACTGTCCCCTAGTTAAATTTTGTTCAAGTTTTATTTTAAAAACTTAATTGGGAATTCCCTGGCAGTCCAGTGGTTAGGACTCGGCGCTTTCACTGCCGTGGGCCCAGGTTCGATCCCTGGTCAGGGAACTAAGATCTCACAAGCCGCACGGCGTGGCCAAAAATAAATAAACACAAAAACTCAATTGATGAGAACTTAAGTGGGTACAGTATTCCACTTTTTTGGAGTTCCTGATTTTGAAGAGATTATGTTTGGGTAGATTAGATACTGTAAAATTGAGAGTAGCTAGTATAGCTAGTATAGAAGTTGTTTTTGTAATAAATTGTATAAAAGGCTGTTTGAATTTAACTTTTTTTCCTAGAAACCTATTTTATTCTGGTTCTAGGTTGGGATTCATGTGAATCAGTTGGTTCCGACTAATCCAAACCCTTCTGCGTGTCCCAGTCGCCCAGCAGTTCAGTCAAGCCACTGTCCTGGTGGGTCACACTCTGTCCTTGACCTCCTCCAAGTTCAGAAAGCTAAGAAGCCCACAGAAGAGGAGCACAAGGAAGGTCAGTGGTCGTCAGCATGGTTCTCGTTTTGGAGCTTACACCGTCAGGAGTGTGAAGTTAGTGTACAGGTCGTCCAGCCTTGCTCCCTGTGACTCTCAGAAACACGCTGACATTCTGAATTATGATGAATCAGTAATAAAGCTTTATCTGTAATGGATTAAAGTGCTCCCTTCCCCCCCCCCCCCCCCCGCAATGAAGAGGCTATTTTATGTCATTTCCTGTATTTTCAGTATTTCTGGCTGCTATGGATCTGGAAATTTCATCTGCCTCTAGAACTTGCACTTTCTTGCCATCTCTTTCTTCACATCTGACATCAAGCATCAGTCCTGTTACTACTAGCAAAGCTGAGTCCTCAGGGAAATGGAATGGTCTACATTCTCCCATCAGTTTAAAATCAAGACTTAACCTGAGTATAGAGGTCCCATCACCTTCCCAGGTATGTATTTATAGTTGTAAATACGATGTCAGTGTAAAAGTAGTTTTACAGTAGGAATGATGTTTTTAAGTTATCAGTACAGCCAAGAAAGGGAGAAAGGGCAGCTTGACAGGGTGGATCGTGGTGTTAGTTCCAAATGGGAAACAAGTTCAGGGCAAGATTGTGCTTTTGCAGAGATTTGCAACTCTGGCAGGTTGTAAAACATGGATGAGAAAGCCTGTTCTGTGAACTGCCACGGTCAGCAGCCTCTGGGCCTCCCTCACGGTTGTGATCACGTGGACACAGCTCTGTTCAACAGCACGGCTTTGCTGCTCATTAGTAGAGGCCTTTTGTCAGAGGTTTCTCTTGCAGCACTTGCAAACAGTTCTCTCTATAGGGTGAATGATTTTCCTAACACAAGCTATTAATTCCATTGGTGTGGTCTGTAAACGTGGTATGCTGTTGGCATTTTTGCTTTTTGGAAACTTTACATAGCACTTTAAGCTCTGTTGGGAAAATCAGTTTTCTTTGTTCCCCCAAGTGGTGGGATGTGCTGGCTGTGAGGCCAGGGAAAGGGGCGGTTGGGAAATGCTCGCACTGGGTCCCTGGTGCTGGTGAGTTACCCCGAAATAGTGGCTCCTAGCGAGGTAAGACTGGCCTACCAGCATGTGGAATTGCTTGTTTTCAAAGGGATGGATAGGCAGAGGATTCTAGTGTGTAGGCTGGAGAGTTGAGCTTCTAGAATCCCTTTTTCCTAGCTTGCTGCTCAGACGAACATAATTTATATTTGGGGGCAGATAGTCTCCTGTCTGAAAGGTAAACCTCTGACCCAGGACTCTACCTCATCCCAGAAATGGACATGCACCTTAGGCACTGGCCATTTCCCCTGGGCAAAGTTTAAGATTTGAGCTTGACAAGGGCCCGCCTGTCTGGTTCAGTGAGGAGACATGGCTGAGCTGACCCTGGGGTACCGGCCAGGGGCCTGCCCTTGTCATCTCGAGTCCACGCATGACCAGCCAGGCATCAGTGGCAAAAGACCAAGATGTTTCAAAAACGTGCTGCTTTGGGGGTGGCTTTCCTAGCCTGATAACCTGCACCTTGTGTTCACCATCCATGATGTTGCAGTGGAAGTGAAAGTGGTGCGTTGACTCTGGAAATGCATCGTCCCAGCATCTGTCTGGTGTCTTACAGCTAGACCAGTCTGTCTTGGAAGCACTTCCACCTGATCTCCGGGAGCAGGTGGAGCAAGTGTGTGCTGTGCAGCAAGGAGAGCCGCCTGGCGACAGGAGGAGAGAACCAGCAAATGGCTACAGCACAGGAATGTTGCCACAGCCAGTTGGAACAGTTTTGTTACAAATACCAGAACCTCAAGAATCTAACAGCGATGGGGGAATTAATGTAATAGCCCTTCCAGCATTTTCACAGGTGAGTTGAATTGAGGCCCTTCTACCATAGCGTGAATATCCTCGGCCTCGGCCATCTGGCTTCCAGCTCAGGGCACTTCTCTTTTCCTTTTCTCCTTTGCCCCTTGACCTCCCAGTGGCTGACTCCGTCCCTTGGGGGAGGAGGGATGACCCGTCTCCACATCACCTGCGGGACACAAACTGACAGAGCAGCCAAGTATGGACAACAGGGGGCAGCGAAGAGGGAGGCTATGGGGTGTGGGTGCTTACAGCTTCCACCCCAAAGACAGAAACACTGCTGTTTCATTGGCCTGAGAAGACCCTGGGCCACACTCGAGTACCAGGGTGAAGATGTGTAACCGTACACTAGGGACAGTAACACAATCAGAGTTTGATGTTTAAGAAGAACGTCACATATGCGCCTGTTCTCTTGCGTTGTGCTTCTCATTTCCTACTAGTGCTTCTTGCTCTGGTTGTTCTGCACAGTGTTCTTGTTTTTTTTTTTTTAATTAAGTCAATTCACATTCAATGCTGTATTCCTTATTCTCACCCTATAACCTTGTGAGGATTTAATGAGCTTTGATGTTGAGGACCTAATTCATACAGCTCAGGAAAGTATGATTTGAAATAGTCTATTTCATGAAAAATATAAACCAGCTGCCTATATATATAGAGTCAGCTCAGGTTTGACTTCGAACTTTCTCTTTTCCACCAGGTGGACCCTGAGGTGTTTGCGGCCCTTCCTGCAGAGCTTCAAAAGGAGCTGAAAGCAGCCTACGATCAAAGACAAAGGCAGGGAGAAAGCACCCCTCACCCGCAGCAGGCCAGCACATCTGGTAAGCTTTGCCAGTGACACGTAACAGAAGTGAAGATGTGAGAAATGAAATTGTTTGATTGTTGTAGTATATATATGATGGCCAGTCTTTAAGCTGTTAGTCATGTTCAGTGCTCTTCACATCAGGGGAACAGAACTAGTACGCGGTACAGGTTAAGTGCTGTCAGAGTCCTAGGTGGATTTGTATCTGTAGCTTGTTGACTTAAAAGTCTGAACAAGCTATTACCCAGAAATCTTTTGAATTGATTATCTGTCAAGCCAGTTGTCCTTTGAGACTGATCCTTCAGAGGATGTAGGTTTAAAGCCCAGAATCTGAAGGTTTCTGAACATGCGTCACAAATACCACATTTAAAATGAAAACAGAATACTGCCTGCTGAACTGCTGGAAGTAATTCGCCTGTTGAGTTTTCATTGACTGCTGCGAGCCCCGTATAGACTAGCAGGTCCCAAACGTCACCAGTAAGTGGCTGAGCAACCCTAGGAATCACGGGGCCACCGTCACTTGCCGCCTCCCTCAGGGAGGCCTGTGCTGCGTGCATGCGTGCGTGTGTGTGTTCAGGGCTGCTCTTGGGAGGAGGAAGGGGCCCGTCCTGCTCTCCAGGCATGTTGTGTTGAGGATCTTATGTCCATCTTCTTTTAGTGCCAAAGAACCCGCTACTGCAGCTAAAACCAGCAGCGGTGAAAGAAAAGAAAAGAAACAAGAAAAAAAGCTCCATCAGTCCCCCCAAAAAGATTCAGAGCCCTCTGAAGAACATGCTGCTTAACAGTCCTGCAAAAACTCTGCCAGGGGCCTGTGGCAGTCCCCAGAAGTTAATTGATGGGTTTCTAAAACATGAAGGTCCTGCCTCTGAGAAACCTCTGGTAATTTCTTTCATCCTTTTTAAACTTTGACCTCCTCCTTCATCAGATGTTTATGTACTTGATGTTATGTAAATACAGCACTTTCTATCATTTGTTTTCTTAACAGGGAGAACTCTCTGCTTCCACTTCAGGTGTTGCTGGCCTTTCTGGTTTGCAGCCTGAGCCGTCTGGGTGTGTTAGACCCCCAGCGCCCAACCTAGCTGGAGCTGTGGAATTCAGTGATGTGAAGACCTTGCTCAGAGAATGGATAACTACCATTTCAGGTTGGCCTGGCTGGTACTGAGATGTGATGTCCTCTGACTACAGAACATGAACTCAGCTCTATAGAGGAACTATTTTCCTAACTCTAATGAGCGTAAACCAGCCACCCCCCAACCTTCTGACCTCTGGGGGCGGCTCGGAAAGGTTCCTTACCACAGCCCACTCGTGTGGCAGCTCTGAGTCACTACTGTAGCACGTAGTTTCCTTCATCCCTGCAGACCTCTGCCTTTCTCCTTCAAAAGCATAAGGTGGTCCTCATTTGAGATTTCTCCCCTCTCTAGATCCAATGGAAGAAGACATTCTGCAAGTTGTGAAATACTGTACTGATCTAATAGAGGAAAAAGATTTGGAAAAACTGGACCTAGTTATAAAATACATGAAAAGGTAACTATTCAGTGCTTTTACCCAAAGGGAAAAAAACGGCATGTCTGTCACCACAGCTACTGGAGGGAGGTGAGGCGCTGAGCGAGTCGTGCCCTTTCTGGCCATCAGTTACGTTAACTGTGCTCTTCAGCCCTGTATTTTGAATGCCAGAGAAAGAAGTACCATAACACTGGGGAGTAAAAAAGGGTCAAAACGAGGTTTCCCAAGGTTTATATAGTTTAAACCACAGAAGTACGTTTTTGAGTGTATTTATATACCGACGTTAAAACCCTTAAACCCTAAATATCAATATATATGTTTGTTAAACAGATTCTTGAAGGAATCGGTCTTTCCTGATCCTTGTCCCTCCTCACCTGCAGGTTGATGCAGCAGTCGGTGGAGTCGGTTTGGAATATGGCATTTGACTTTATTCTCGACAACGTTCAGGTGGTTTTACAACAGACTTACGGAAGCACGTTGAAAGTTACGTGAACATGGCCAGGGAGCCTGCTGCTCTCCGCTAGCTGCGCCATAAGTGCTTGTGAGGTGTTTGCAACGTGCATGACAGTAACGCTCTGAGTTTTGTAATTTTAAATTTCTTTTTAAGCCAAGTGTTTTTGTACATTTCTTTTCAATAAGTGCCAAATTTGTCAGTATTGCATGTAAATAACTGTGTTAATTCTTTTACTGTAGCATAGATTCTATTTACAAAATGTTTGTTTATAAAGTTTTATGGATTTTTACAGTGAAGTGTTTACAGTTGTTTATTAAAGAACTGTATGTATATTTTGTACAGGCTCCTTTTTGTGAATCCTTTAGGAAGCAAATCCTGAACTATTATGGCTGGACCGTTACACACTTCATGCTAAGCTTTGAAATGCCTGAGGGGGCCCAGACTGGTGTTCTACTTTTTCCAAGCAAGGGTAAAGAAAGCTTCCAAATACTCACTCTGATCACTCCTGACCCAAAGCATGAACACAGGAACATGTTAAGAAAATCTTCTTTACTTCTTTCAAGTGGAGGAATTTACATATTTTGAATTAGCACACACACACACTTGAGGATTTAAGTTTTTCCTGGGAAAAATTATGTCCCCCAGATGGTTTAGCAGTTTTGTCTTTGCCTCTACTGGCCCTTGAGAAACGTCAATAATCATTAATGAAGAATGGTCCAGATTTTCAAATGTATATAAAAGTATTTTTCTATGCTATATGTTATGCCATAACACTTTAAAAATATAGTTTATGCCAGTGAATACTCAGGAACATTTTCTTCCAACACCCTACACTGACTTCATTCAACACTGTGCTATAAATAGGTAGTCAGATATTAGGGATCTGCCAGAAGAATTACTCTGATGCTAATAGATCTCTTACCTCAGGGACCCACTTCCCACATTCTTCAGGAAAACCATAACAAACTAGCTACAATCAGATTACTAATATGAAGAAACCATTATGATGTCTCTGTAACAATTTAGTGTTTACACTAAGTCCAAACAGGTAATCAACACCCTACTGATTGTCTCATCAGAAAATGTATGCATGATAGAATTTGCTAGGACAAAATAGACCAAGATTGATTGATGTATAAGAATTCCTAATGTTAACATGTGCTAGTACACAAGGTATGAGTTTAGTTAATAAAATAGTTTGAGAGAACGAGCTGCACGGGGATGAAGACTCACAGAAGAGCAGCTACACTGACTGACATGAAGCCTAGCAGAGCTCGCGGGTCAATGTCTGGGTTCTTTATTGGAGTTCAGAACTGTGCTGATTGATTGATTACAGTGGACTCTCATGACCACACAAGCAGTAAATAGCAGCCAAGTTATGCTTTACACCATGGTTTCACACAAAAGCAGATAAATATCAGAATGCCTAATTTTCTAGTTTAAAAATTTCCTAAGGGCATATGGCAGAAGAACGCATGGGGGAAAGAAAAAGAAAACCACCACTGTGGGAAGGATATACATAAATAAGTATTTCTTACCTCAAAAGAGTCCCAAGAATCAGAAAATCTGCAGAAGCTTGGTTAATCAAATACTGCAGTACTGATTTAATCAGTATAAAATTGAAAGAGCTTTAGATCTGTAATAAAAATCCAAATTTGGGGAAGGGCAACCTTTAAAACAGCAGCCAGTAGAGGAGGACTGGGCAAGGCGTGGACGAGTGAGCAGGCACGCCGGAGCTGTGGGGACGTGTAATCGACCACTGTCAAACCAGTGTAAGTTTCTTGGTTTCTCATGGAAAACATCTTATACACCTATTTTCTTCCTTCTATGCTTAGCTCATCAGTTTTCAGATAGGTCCATTCCATTGTCTGCCTTGTTTTCTTGGTAGTATGACAACACCATTTTGCATTTACTCCAATTCCTGACCCGTGTGGAAAAGTCAGATGATCTCAAACACTTTCTTCAGCTCCACAATTAACTGCCAGTCACTCTTCTGCATTTCGTCTCTGAACCAGTCTTTGAGGGCGTCGATGGACTGCCGGCTGATCTGTAAGGCCCAAGGCACAGAGTGAACAACACAATGTAACAAACAAGTGCCAAAGAAGAGCACGTGGCCCCAGAGTTTGTTACCAGATGCTGCTCGGCACAAAGAAAGCTCAGGCAGAAACTGCCAGAGCAGAGCCCGCCTGCCTGCATTTTCTGGGAGCAGAATGCCAGCACCACATCTGTTTGTTGGGGATCTGACCTAGAAGTCCTAGCGGGCACTCTGTCAGGAGGCCAGGCTACAGGCCAAGCCCTAACGAAGAATCCAGTCCCATCAGATTCTAAACGTAAGCCCTCAGCTCCTGAGTAAAAGGCCATCAGAAGAGCCGACGGCCCTCTTTCTTCAAAGGGGCCACTTTTGCTGAGCGAGATACTTACCTTACTGACGATAATATCTGTAGCTTCAAAATGTCTTCCGTACATTTTGGGAGATTCACCAGGGATGGGTTCTATCTTGACACAGACTTCCTGTCCTTTTTTTGCAACATCCACTTGTTTATGGTTTACTTCAATACTTGTTACTATTCCAATGTCAACAAACTGTAAAGTAAGAACAGAAACTACAACGTGGGCAGAGGAATCGTGGCAGTCACAGGAGCCCGAACTGGACAGCTGACGTCACTGGAGCGAATGAGCCAGCTGCAAAGCCTGGGCCCTGGGCCCCTCTATCACCTTGGTCTCTGGGCCTCTCCGCAGTGTGATTTTTCTCATTGGAGAACTGGGGGTGACACCACCCCACCCCGTCTGCCTTCACAAGATGGCTGTGAGGACAAAAGGAGGTCGCTCGTGTGCTTTGGGACACGTGGAAAGTGTTCTGTCCATCCGACGTGTTTCCACCCTGCCCTTCCACGTGACAGCTGCCAGAGTAAGAGAGACCAGCAGGCACAGAAGTTCTGAGTCAGAAATGAGCTTGGGGTGATGGGGACGGAGGCAGAGAGGCAGGGACCCGTCGTGGGGGCCCCGGCGGCCGTGCTGCTCACCTCAGTCACAGCCTGGGGAAGGCAACAACAACATCATCCCCCCTTGCTGCCTGTCTTGTGAAGAGACACAGGGCAGTGAGACTAAAGACAGGTAATCTGGTTTGGCCGAAGCCACACAGGAGATCACTGCTGCCAGAAAGTGTCCTAGCTTAGCCACTGGCAGAGAAGCATGACTCCTAGGAGCAGTGAGTCACAGCACTCGGAGGACGTCAGGTGCCGTCTCCCACTAAAGGAACCAAGTCTGGGGCAGGGAAAGTCCTAGATGAACCTGGAGCACCTTACTGCACCACAGAGGAAGAAGGGGCCCCAAGTGCTATGTGCAAGGACACAAGGCAGCTTGAACGGGCTCCCAATGATCAAACGCTGGATAACTGGGGTATCAAGAAAAAATGGCGTGTATAAGATACCTAATGAAAAGGCCGGCGGGGAGAAGGTTCTTGTGAGGGGGGATCACAATACTGCCACCATCCATGTCATAACTACTCAGGCGAGGACTGTCAGTGGTGGTTAAAGCCGCTGGGAAGTTCACAGGGACTCTCAGTGCCCCCAGGTGACTGAGTCATTACAAAGGGCGAAGACTGTCTCTGATGGCGATGCTGAGCCGACAGCACCTCCTCTGATCACCCAAGTCTGCGCTGCGACAGTGACAAGCCGTGTGACAGTGCAGAGGCACGCAGGAGCACCTGTGTGCACAGTACCCTCCCAATCATTCTAACTTGCATCTAGTCACAAGGGAACAGGCAGACAAATGCAAGCTGAGAAATCATCTGTGAAACTGTTCTGGACTCTTCTTTAAAAAGAATGGCAGACTGTTCATAATTGAGACTAAAACACTAATAACCAAATGCAGTGCACCTCAAAGGAACCCTGGGCCAGGTCAGCAAGCAGCATTACTAAAGACATTTGGGACAACTGGTAAAAAGTGAATGTGAACTGTGAATTACAGGATTTTATTGAATTAATGTTATTTTTTCTTAGCTATGATGCTAATCTAGAGGAAAGATGTGAGTGTCCGTTATACTATTTTTTAAGCTTTCCCCCAGACTCAAAACATCAAAAACTTTTGAAGGGCAATAATTCTGCAACTTTCATTACCTGAAGCACTGACACCGGGTGCTTGAGAATCAATACTGATTAAGGAACACTGATACCGAGTTTGTATAAATTACAGGAGGTGACAAGCTCTGCTTGATTTCAGTTTTTTATCACTCTTGGACTCCCAGAACTGCTTTAAGAGATGACACACTTTCTAAAAAGTACAACCAGAACTTACATTTTTGCTAGGCACGCACATGGGTGTCCCCTGCTTCACCTGGCCTGCTTCCACAGTCACGCCCATCACTATCGGATCTCGAGAATTGAAAATAAACTGAGGGAGAATTTTTATCTTGCAGGGAAATACTGCTATGTGTCTAAAAGGAAAAAAGAAAACCCAAGAATTTTTAAGCTTACAGAATCACTTCGAAGCATAAAAAAGCAAATACAGGTGAATACGAGGCTTCCTCTCCCCTCAGCTGAGAGCAGCAGGAAGGCCGCACATCGGCGCTCAGAGGTCCCTGGGGTGCTGCACCCTCTCTTCATTCTCTTCCCTCCCCTCAAAGCAGCTGCATCACAGGAGCACACTGGGCCCAGACCAAAGGCTGAGCCCCGCCCCTGAAGATGGAGCTTGGGTGCCTCGGTGGAATCCACCATCAGGTGTGTCCTGGGGCCCGTGTGAGGCCTATTCTGAGGACCACACAGGCATCACACCACATCCTCCTCTTCTCTACCGCGTTCCCAAATCAGTTGATCCAAAAGGACACTATTTCTCTGCTTATCAAGCGTATGCTTAGAATGCTTTAATGGTTTCTAGCATTTTCTTAATCAAACTTCAGTCTTTCCCCTTCAGGTTTCATGATCTAAATAGAGCACACCTCAATCTAAATCCTGGCATTTACCAGACAGTCTACTTTTAAAATGTACCTCAGACTGAGCCGTCCCTCCCTCTGGTCACGCTAGTCTGAGCCTCCACCACGTCCTGCCCCCCACGTCCTGGGGGCCTCCTGACAGGCTCCAACCAGCAGCCCCCTAAACCCCGCCCATGGCCTACGGGGTCCTACAGGACATGGGTGCTGCCAACTTCCCTACTGCAGCTCCTGCCACTCTCCCCGAGGGTCACTGTGGCTGCCTCCACCTCTGAACGCGGCCCTGCTGGCCGGTGTTGTCCTTCCACCTGACACCTCCCGGGTGTCTGGGCGGCTCGCTTCACTCTCCCCAGCTGAGCTGCCTCCCCGCCACACTATTAACCACAGCTCTCCTCGCCTTATCTAGGCCCTGCCCGGCTTCATCCTGCGCTTATCCCAACTTCTCGTGTTCTTCGCTTGTCTTCCCCTGAGCTCCGAGAGGCAGGGACCTGGTCAGGTCCATTGACAGGGGCTCCCCAGCACCACGGGCTCTGTCATTGCTCGAGGAATGACACCTGCCAGGGAATGCCTCGCCTCCTTTCGTTTTCTAATTTTCCACACTCATGGTGTTACCTCCATTCCATGCAACCCCAGATGAGGAACTCCAGCAAGATAAAGTCCCCAGAGGTAGCAACTACTCACCCATTAACGCAACCTAGGTCTGCCAAGTTGAAAATTAAAAACTAAACAGAAACGTTACAGAGAGGATTGGTTCACACACTGCTAGAGTGTCTCAGGTGGGCCAAATCTGTGGCGTATAACACACCACCTGAGGATGCAGCCTCCGGGAGACGAGCGAGTGCCACGCTTCTGTTGTTTACACACCTGGCTGGTATTTGGTAATCCTCAAATAATCAACTTTATTACCAAAGATCCAAAGTAGGTAAAAATCACCGACTTACTTAAATTCTTCTTGTTTCTGTTTCTTGTAGTCTTGTCTGTATTTCGTAAAGGCATCAAATAAATGATAAATAATTTCTGCACTAAAAATTCTAACTCCTAAACTGTCAGCCATTTCTTGCGCATCCCGTTCAATTCTCACATCAAAGGCCAAAATTACTGCATACCTAAAAGGTTAAAACACATCAAAGATCATTCAATGAAATACAGACCATGTCATAACAGTTCTACTAAAATAAAATAGACAGGCAACAGAAAAGCCTTTACAGCAGAAGAGAAATTACTTACTGAGGATCATGTTCCAACATCACCGAAGCCTTCATAACATCTTTCTTATGGACGGGACCAATGTTAATTCCTGCATACTGTAAAAAGGGAGTTTCCTAGTTTAACTGCCTGTGTTGGGTAACAGGAACAGCACCATAAACAATGCCTACCACTGACTCTCGTGGAGTTGGGTACCATTACTTACGGGCACTTCTGATGTTTTCAGAAATTCAAGTAGAGCTTCCAGAGATCCCAGTGTAGATGCCTGGACATAGACTCCTTTCTCTTCTAATTTGATAGCATTTAGTGTCTGCTTTAACTCATGGATCAGTTCATCCTTGAAAAGAAATTACATTTGACAAGGTTATAAATACATCTCTATCTCAGTAGCCTAGAATTAAACTGTTTCTCTTTTTGATTAGGTGTTCATCTGAAAATAAGAAACCAAGGCTTAGGACGGGCAAGGCATAGCAGAACCTGTACAGGAAAGGAAAGAGAGATTTGGGGGCCATAACTAAGCTGTATCCCACTTCACCTCTATGTTAGGTTTACTAATGTCAAAATATGTTTAACCTCTGCACCACTTGGCAGAGTAGATAGATGGGTGAATGAAATGACATGATAAATAAGAATCTTCTAAAAGTTAAAAAGTACTACATGAATGTAATGTGTTACAGTAGCCCAAAGGTATTTAATGATGAAATACCCTAATCTCAGCAGCCCTTTACTCCATCATCGCTCCTTTGAAGGTGAAGAGATTTTGACCAGAAATAAGTAAAACAACCATGTCAATGCCATTAAAGATGCACAAGTCCACCCATACTCAAGACTGGCCGCAGGGATGCCTGCCCTGTTCTCACAGGCCCTAAGGGGGCCCATTCCCTGGCGACAGGGACTGGGTGCTGCCTAAAGAATAATGGTCCCAGCACAGGAGAAGAGCCATGTGGTGGCAACAGTGGTATCTTCTCTTTGGCAAGAGAATAAATATGTCTCAATGTTTGCTTTTGTGAAACTCCGCTGGGCTCATGTGTGCCGTCTGTTCCTGACAATAGGCAGACAGGCTTTAAAATGACTCCTAAAACCTAGTAAGAGATTTTTTTAGTTCCATCTGTATAGCTGAGTATCTTAAAAAAAAAAAAAAAAAAAGGAATAAACTTCTAGCTTCTGTTTCATTTTTTATTTAAATAAAATGTTCTAACTTGAATATATATAAATTATCATTTATGCCAATTCATGATTATACAAACTGAAGTAATTTAAAAGCATCAACTGTTTGTTAAGAGACCACCAGATGAGTCTTCACAAAGACAAATATGCCCATTTTATTCATCATTCTTAGCATGTGCTCTACTGACACAAAGTACAACTCAAAACAGCTTTGGAGGAAAAAATAAAATAACTTACTTTAAGAATTGGGATTTCATCTTCTTTATAAGCCACGAGGAGGGGTAAACCAGCCAATGTTTTTTCCAGGTCTTTTCCAAGAATCTTTACCCCCTGAGCTGCTTCTACTTCTTTATGCTTTTCATATTGGTTCTACAGAGATCAAAACATTTGTTATCACGTTTATTTGAAAAGTGGTTAGTGGTAGAAGACGATGTAAGACGATACTGTCATGACCTTGGGACAGGGAAAGATTTCTTTAAACTGGATACAAAAAGCAATAAGCGCGAATGAAAGACTGATAAATTCAACATTAAAGTTAAATAATTCTGTTTCTCAAGATACTACAGAATGAGTAAAAAGACAAGTCACAGAGCAGAAGGGGCATACAAACCAGGAACATACTAGTAACTAGCTACCAGTGTAGGGCGAAAACAATGTATTTTGATTTTTCTGAGAAACTTAGTAGGTAAACAAGGACTTTCACACATCTCTACTCTGATGGATGGTCCCTCCTGTATGAAGACACCTAAAATAAAACCAGTGAAGGGTGTGTGCTGTGTATTAAGCCAGGTGGCTCTTGAAGTGAAGAAACCACCTCAGTAGAATTTTTAAACACTGTGCAAGTCCCCACGTGCCAACACTTACCACCCTGACTTACCTTTACTCTTAACTCCTTCATAGGAGGAGGTAATAGGAGGCCTCGAATCTGAGTGACAATGGGCCCTTCTACTCCGGGAACAATAATTGTATCTCCTTCCTTCAAACGCCCGTTGATCAATATTACATCTATAGTGGTGCCCATTCCTGGGAGAGCCTTAACCTAAGAGACATTATTGCAAAGGGAGTGAAATATAGGCTACAATGCACCATGTTGAGATTAAATCTAAATTAGTAAACATCCCCAACCAAGAACCCTGTTTGGGGGTGGGGGTGGGGGGAATAAACTGAAAAGCTGACCAGTACCTCCATCACCTGTGCTCTCAGCTCTTCACAGTGTGCAAGTCTCTTACTCAACATGGTCTGAGTTAACTCGACAAGAAGGTAGATCAGACTTCCCATGCCATCACCAGTATGTGCAGAGGTAGGTACCAAGGACACAAAAGTGCGGGGATCTTTATTCTCATAAAACAAAGCTGCGTTCAACCCCTAGAGACATAAAAAGCAAAGTCATTCCCACAGGCCGAGTGGTGGAAGGAGGTCTCCAGAACAGAAATGACTAACTAGAAGCTGGATGAATAATGGCTCTTCATTCTGAAAATTCCTCAAAAACACTTAGATCATGTATATCCTGGAGGTATTAACCATATCACAGAAAAGTAGTTTCTTTCCAAGTCAATTTGGTTTTTAAAAGTTAAACATTCAGACTACAAAGAGAGGTCTTGAAATAAAGATTTTAAAAGGAAAAGGGAGAAGGGAAAAGAATGAAAATGCTAATTGCCATTAATAGGGGAACAGAACCAGTATTAATGGAGATAGTGACTTAATTATAAAGACAACGTAAAAGAAGAAACAATATTCTGTGACATAGCCCCTTCGTAAAGCAGGGAAAGCTTTCTCACCTGCTGTGCAAACTCCACGACCACAGCCTTCGCCCGCTCCTCAAACTCGTCTCTCGTGCTCTTTTTCTGCTTCTTCAAAGTGGCAGCCACGTCGGAGTCCGGGCTCTTTTTCCAGTCATACAACCTATCAATCTGGAGAAGCATTTTCCATAAGAAACATCTCTGAAGCATCCACAACACTCAGGAAGTTAATTAAGGTTAATTTAAAAGCTCCAGGAAATTCCAGATGTGTATCACACATATCTGGAAGAGTGTGTGTTACTTTCATTGTACCAAAAGCCCCTCACAGTCTGCTTAACTGCACCCCCTCTTAAATGTGAAGTACCATACTGCCTACCAGCCTCCAACCAGTTCATGAGAGGCTGCCATTTCTTGCAAAAGACGAAAAACTGTAATTATCCTAGGAACATTAACGTATGCTGGAATTCCAAAATGGTGATGTTAAGTAGTAGGCAGGAAAAAGGATTAATTACAGCCAAGTACCATCACCAGGAAAATGACATGAAAAATACAGAAAGTAGAAAATAATCTATTTCCCTTTACTTTTTAAAAGATGATAAATGGGTATAAAGAAGATTATTTAAGAGTAAAAACAAACAAAAAGGCATAATATGTTGGCTCAGTCTAGGGTGATAATATAAAGAAGTAGACCAATCTGAATGCTATCAAAAAGGAAAATCAGTTAAGTAGAAATAGACCCAGAAATGACAATGATGATATATAATTAGCATACAAGGGCCTTAAAATAGTTATTATAAATATACTCAATGACTTTAAAGGAAAAACATGTAACTTGTAGAGCTAAAAAAAAAAAATATATATATATATATAATATGAAATGAAAAAAAAAAATCACTGGATGAGCTGAAGCAAATTACATATTGCCAAAGACCAGCAACCTTGAAGATAAAGCAAATAAAAACTATCCCAACCAAAGCACGTAGAGAAAAAAGGATGGAGAAAAGAAAAAAACTTCAGTCACTATGAGACAATATTAAGAGAAGTAAAGTCCTAGAATTCTATCAAACACTTAAACAAGGGAAGAGTAAGAAAAGAGAGCAGAAAAATAACTGCACAAGTAATGACCAAGAACTTTCTAAGAAAGTCAAACTCAAGTGGGATAAATATAAAGAAAACTATTATATAATCTCACTGACAAAACTCTTAAAGAAAAAGTCTTTTTAAAAGCAATCAAAAAATCCCACATTACATACTGGGGAACAAAGAATGAGTAGCGATAAAAGCCAGAAAATGAAGATGATGAAGGAAAAAAATAAACCTAGAATTCTATATCAAGTAAAACTATTCAGAAAATATTTCTACCTAAATGGTAAATAAAAACACAGTATGTCTAAGCAGTGCTTTTAACAGTTATGTCTAAGCAGTGCTTTTAAGCATACCTTTAAATGCTTATATTAGAAAAGAAAAAAATATCTGAAATCAACCATCTAAGCTTCCATCTTAAGAGACTGGAAAAAGAACAATGAAGACAAATGTAAGTAGAAAGAAATGATAGAAATTAACCCTGAAATCAATGAAATACAAAACAGACAAACAACAGAGAATATCAATAAAACCAAAAGCTGGTTCTTTGAAAGACATAAATTTCTATACTGACAAAAGTAAAAAACCTAAATAAACTAAACTTACTTAAATTCCATGCTGATGGTGCTTTACTAGTGAATGCTATCAAACACTTAAAGAATAATATCATTTCTACACAAACCTTTTCAGAAAACAGAGGAGGAAATACTTCTCAACTCATCTTAGGAGGCCATTACTCTGATAGCAAAACCAGACAAAAGATATTAAAATAAATCTACATACCAAAATCACTCATGAAAATCTTCCCCCCCCAAAAATTTGCAAATCAAATCCAGCAATATATGAAAAATATATCATGACCAGGTGGGATTTGTTCCAGTAACACAAGGTTGGTTTAACATTTAAGAAATCAATAGTAAAGAACAAACGGTGCTGGAACAACTGGACGTCCACAGGCAAAACACTGAATATAGACACAGACCTTACACCCTTCACAAAAAAATTAACTCAGAATCGATCACCTAAGTGTAAAACACCAAACTCTAAAACTCTTAGAAGATAACAGGAGAAAACCCAGATGACCTTGGCCACGGTGATGACTGCTTAGATACAACACCAAAGGCATGATCCATGAAAGAACTGATGAGCTGGACTTAATTAAAATTAAAACCTTTTGCTCTGTGAAAGAGAGTCAAGAGAGTGACATTACAAAGCACAGACTAGAAGAAAATACTGGCAAAAACACACATCTGGATAAAGGAATGGTATCTAAAATATACAAATAACTCTCAAAATTCAACAGTAAGTAAACTAAGAATCCAATTTGAAAATGGGCCAAAATGCTTAACAAAAAACACCTCACCAAAAAAGATTATAAAGATGGCAAATACATATATGAAAAGATGTTTCGCATCTTATGTCACCAGGAAGATACGAATTAAAACAAGATACCACTATACATCTATCAGAATGGCCAAAATCCAAAGCACTTACAACAGCAAATGCTGGTGAGGATGTGGAGCTACGGGAACTCTCATTCAGTGCTGGTGGGAATACAACATGGTACAGCCACTTTGGAAGACAGTTTGGCAGTTTCTTACAAAACTAAACACTCTTACCATACGGCCCAGCCATCATGCTCCTTGTTATTTACCCAGGAGTTGAAAACTTATGTGCACACAAAAACCTGCACACAAATGTCTACAGCAGCTTTATTCATAATTGTCAAGACTTGGAAACAACTAAGATGTCCTTCAGTGGGTGAATGGATAAATAAACAGGTTCATCTAGGCAATGGGATTATCATTCAGTGCTAAAAGAAATGAACTATCAAGCCACAAAAAGACATGGAAGAAACTTTAATCCATATTACTAAGTGAAAGAAGAAAATCTGAAAAGGCTACATACATACCGTAGGATTCCAACTATATGACTACTCTGGAAAGGGCAAAACTATGGAGACAGTAGAAAACTCAGTGGTTGCCAGGGGGTGGGAGGTGGGGGGATGAATAGGCAGAGCACAGAGGATTTTTAGGGCAGTGAAAAGGCTGTATAATTCTATAATGGTGGATACATATTATGATACATTTGTCCAAACCCACAGGATGCACCACACCAGGAGTAAATTCTAAGGTAAACTACGGACTTTGAGTGTGTCAGTATAGGTTCATCAACTGTAGCAAATGTACCACTTGGGTGGGGTATATTGATAATGGGAAAAGCTATGCATGTGTGAGGGCAGGGGGTATATCAGAAATCTCTGTACTTTCCCCTTAATTTCTCTGTGAATTTAAAACTGCTCTAAAAAATGAAGACATGTTTTTTAAGTAGCAACAAACTTCTCACACCCTCAACAACATGGATGAAATCACAGAAACATAATGTTAAATGTAAAAAGCCAGACACAAAAGAACATATTCTGTCAAATTTGATTTACATGAAGTTCAAGAAACAGGCAAAACTAACCCATGGGCACAAAATTTGGAACAGTGGTTGCTATGAGGGGCTGCGGATTGACTGGAATGGGGCATACAGGTACTTCTTGGGTGATGCAAAGTTTGATATCTTAATTTGGGCTGTGTAACAAGGATGTACATACATTTATCAAAACTCAATTTCACACTTAAGTTCCGTGCATTTCACTGTATATAAATTTTACCTCAATTTTAAAAATAAGGATATACCAAATTTACAGAAAGAATAAAAATATTTATGTCACAGCTTTTCCACCTGATAATAATAATTAACCTGTTTTGAACTCTTACTTTGATCAGATACTAGTCTTACCACTTGACATGTTTTATCGCCTCTAATTCTTAAAAAAATCCAGTAATGTTCTGTTTTGCAGGCAAAAAGAGGCTAATTAAGGACCCTCTTTATACAGTTTGAAGTGCCAAAGCCAGGATATGAACCCAAGATTCAAACCCGGGAAGCCAAGCTCTTAACCACCATCCCACTCTGCTAACTCAGAGCTCCTAGGATGTGGTTTCTCTGGAGACAATAACGAAACTAGAAAGAGCAAGTGACTAAGGTAGTGCCTGCAGAGGAAGAGCAGACTGAGATCCTGTTAGACTGTCATCTTCACTAGAAACGTTCTAGGAATAAAGAGCAAATGGAGATTTCCAAGATACAACGAAGACCGCAATCTGGCAGGGTCACCGTGCTTGCTTAATCCAGATTTGCCCACCACTGGCAAATCCACGCTCAAGTCAGAGGTCAAAAGCATAGGCTTGTAGAAAACTCCTAAGGGAGGACCTTGTCTGTGTTTGAACAAAGTAACTATAACTTTAGAAAATAAATGAAGATTCGAAAATGACCTTCATAAATTAGAGAAACTGGATTAAACACAAACAGTTAAACTCCTAGAAGAAAACAAAATTAACAAAATGAAGTGAAAGGAAATGATCTACTAGGTGTGTATAATAGAAGACTCGGAAACTTATAAGCTCAAACTGAATTAGAGCAACTCATGAAATCTCTCTCCAAAGTTAATACAATAGATGGAAGTAATATATGCCAAGTGCCCATTACCTACTAGGCACTCAGTAAATTCTTGTTATTGCTATTTAACAGGATTCATGCCTTAGAATGGAGAGAAAACAACCCTATCTCTGCAACTGGTATAGATCAGAGCTTAATGAGAATTGTCATCTCTCCTTTAAAAAAAGTGACAAACTTAGAAAGGGTTCAGTTTACAAAGGTCTTCTAGTGAAGCTGTGGCTGTGAAGAAGCCTTAGTGATCAGTCTCCTCTAGATTTGTCCAAACCCATAGAGTATACAACACCAAGAGTGAACCCCAATGTAAACGATGAACTTTGGGTGATAATGATGTGTCCAAAGGAGGTTCATCAGTTGTAACAAATGTACCTCTTTGGTGGAGGACGTTGAGAACGGAGGGGGTTGTGCATGTGTGAAGACAGGGGTATACCGGAAATCTCTGTACCTTCCCCTCAGTTTTGCTGTGAACCTTAAAGTGCTCTAAAAAACAATAAAGTCCTGATAGCAAAGAGTAAAGCCCCTCACCCCCACTGCAACAGCAATTCACACTGCTACTGAATAAAGCAGAAAAGCCACATAAGCATATCAAGAGGTGCAGAATGAGCATCTGACAAAAATCAACAACCATTCAAGACTTAAAAGAAAAAATACTAAGCAACCTAGGAATAGAAGGGAAATTCCTCAGCTTAATAAAGTGCATTTACATCTGACATCATACTTGATGGTAAGTATGGAGAAGAAACAAGGATGTCTGTCACCACTTTTATTCGACATTGTTCTAGAAGGTCTAGTTAGTGCAATAAGGAAGAAAAAAATTTATAAATTTATAAATTGATAAAGGATACAGATAAGGGAAAAAGTGTAACAGTTTTTATTTGCAGATAACATAATCATGTATATAGAAACTCCCGCATGAGCTACAAAAGCTACTAGGCCTAATCAGTGAATTTAAAACGTCACAAGATAATAAAACTGTAGCATATTGTCAAGACAAAGTAAAGTAAATGTAGAGACAGACATCATGTTCACTGATCGGAAGACTCAATTTTGTTAAAATGTCCATTCTCCCATAATTTATCTACAAATACAACCCCAATAAAAATCCCGGAAGGCTTCCCGGAAGGAAGAAACTAACAAGCTGATTCTAAACTTTATATGGAAATTCAAGGACCCTGAAATAACCAAAACAATTTTGAGAAATAAAAAGTTGAAGAACTTAACCACCACCTGCTTTCACGACGTTACTATGAAACTGCAATAATCAAGACAGGGTAGCAGTGGCATAAGGATGGACATATAGGTCAATGGAAGAGAAGAGAAATACTAAGAACAAACATGTATCTACATGGTCAATTAATTTTCAACAAAGACTGCAAAGTAATTCAATGGGGAAAAGAATAATCTTTTCACAAGGGGTTTTTGAAGTAGATATACATTTGGAAAAAAGTTAACCTTGACCCTACCTTGCACCATGTACAAAACTAACTTAAAAACATCATAAATCTAAATGTTGAATATCTAGAAACACTGGAGAAATTTTTCATGACCTTGGGGTGGGAAAAGATTACTTATATAGAACACAAGCAACAAATTATTTTAAAAAAAACTTCTCATAAATTGATTTTGCTAAAATTAGAAATTTCTGCTGCTGTTCCAAAAACCTCATTAAGAAAATGAAAAACTAAGTCCTTGACTATAAGAATATATCTGCAATACACATAACCGACAAAGGACTTCTACTGACAATATAAAGAACTCTTAAAACTGAATTAAGACAACTAACAATTGAATAAAAATGAGCAAAGGATTTTGAATAGATACTTCAGAGAGACAGAGAGAGAGAGAGATGGAACAAGTACATGAAAAGATGTTTGATGCCAGTCATCATGGGAATGCAAATGAAACCAGTATACTTTGGCACTACACACTCATTAGAATGGCTTACAGGTAGGGTTAAGTGTTGGCAATAATGTGCAGAAACTGGAACTCTTCCAAATTGTGGGTTAAAAAATGTAAAATGGTACAATCTCTTTGGGAAAATGTGTCATTTTCTCATAAAGTTGAACATATACCTACCATATGACCCAGCAATTCTATTCCTAAATATTTACTAAAAGTAAAGGAAAATAAACGTCTACACAAAGACTCGTGTAAAAATGTTTACCAGCTGCTTCACTAATAACCTAAAATTGTAATCAATCCAAGAATCCTTCAACAGGTAAATGGATCAAGTGTTACGATGTATTAGCCAGATGATGAAATATTACTGAACAATAAAAAGGAACAACCTATGACCTATGCAACACGGATAAATCTATATTAACATGAGTAGTGGAAAATGCCAGACTCAAAAGGTTATACACTGTATAATTCCATTAATATGAAATTATAAAACAGGCAATACTAGTCTATGGCGGCAGAAAGAAGGCTGGTGTGTTTGGGGGTGCAGAAGGGGCACGCTGACTGTAAAAGAACATGAGGGAACATTCTGGGAATATGGAGGTAAGTCTATATTCTGAATGATGGTGGTTAAATGTGCGTATAATTTTGTCAACATACATTGAACTGTACACTTAGCATAAGTGCATTTTCTTACATGAAAGTTACACATTTTTTTAACCACAAAAAAAATAAGAAGCATATTTTCACAACTTAATTTTTCAGAAGGAGAGCTTACCTTATTGAGTGCAACAATGAAGGGACATTTTTTAGATTTCAAAAGGTTGATAGATTCAATTGTCTGGGGCTCCAAACCATGCATAATATCAACAACTAAAATGGCAATATCACAAAGAGAGCTTCCTCTGTTTCTCAGATTACTGTTGGAAAAGAAAAAGATGCATAAATAGAAATATTGCAATTAATACTTTTATTTTAAAAAACTTAAAATTTTAATTTCTTTGTAAAACCTAAACAAAAAAGAACAAAATGAAGTACATGCATTAAATTCAAGTGCCATTAGCCCTTGACTTGCCAAATGCTTATCTGACAGTGAACTGACATCAGTTGGAATGACTTAGTTCCAGAAGTTACTCCATTATTTCTGCCAATTTTACTGACCAAGTTTTTTGCGCTAAGGAACATGGCCAAGAGGTAACAGGACAAAATTCCACCTGTAATGGGTTTCATAGGAGATAGACCAGGTATGTATTAGGATTTGCTCTTTCAAAGTGGAAAAGACTTCTCTCTGCAAAAAACAAGTATCCAAATAAAGTACTACTAAATCAGTGAGGCACAGATGAGGATTGGCAGTTACAGGGACCACAGATCTCAAAACAGTACCCCAAGACTAGTGACTAGTTAGAACTCCTCACTCACTGAACTTTGAGACTTAATGGTTTCAAGCAGTTTGCCTGATGACAAAAGACACAAATCATTCTTACCTGAAAGACTCATGCCCCGGAGTGTCAATAATCAGCATTCCTGGAATCCGTACATTCTCTCTATCAAACTAGAAAAGGTGGGGGAAAGTGGAGAGCTTAACAAAGCCAAAACAATGAAAGCTTCTTTACAAAACAATTATTCTGCCATGAAAACTTCAACATCACTTCCTTTTCCAAATGAACTGTTTTAAAATAGTGTGTCAACCAGCAAAGCACAACAGTTAATATTTTCATTAATATCAAAAGGAATTTTTCAGAAAAAAAACTGAAATGAGAAAATATTCCCCTTGTTAAAGTTATATAACTATGATGTAGTCTAAATCTGAACAGATTATTAGTAAGTGACAAATGACAGAGTAGTCATCCGAGAGTGATTATTTATAAAAAGCTGACACAGAAGAAGAGGTTCTCCATATTTGGAAAATGTATCTGGTCCAATTTTAAAGCAATTCTAAACTCTGAAAAATATCTCAAAGCATGTTTTAAAGAAAATTTACCACATCAACCTAAAATATTAAAGAATATGTTCATACCCTGCTTTATTCAAGTACTAACCTCAACACTTGATTTTCTGGACAAAAGCACACAAATGAATGGAAACAACATTGCAAGAAGCCAGATATGGACGTCCTCCTTTAATCTAAAGAGTAGCACTGACCAACAAATCTCTCTCACACATACACACACACAAAACTTTTTTCTGTGCTTATCTATACTTCTGTCAATCTTCAAATGATTTTCCAAAATCTTATCCAGTGATCTAGGTCAAAATGATTCAAATGCAAAACATTTCAATTTTGCATTCTGGTGGTCTTAGATCAAAATTCACCATAATTATTTCCACTTCGCTGTCTGGAATACAAACAATATAATTACAATTGCCATATAAAGGTTATCTTGAGAACTTTCATACAGGCCTAATAAAAATCATGCTTTTTAACTATGTGCTAAAATAACACCAGATTTAGAGCCGGGAAACTGGTGGAATAAGCTGTTATAAACTCTCCAGTGACTAACACAGAGAAGTAACAGATAGAAACACCAAAATAAAATTTAAATTACAAATTCAGAAATCTGTAATTCAAGAAAACTGTCCTAAAATAAAGATTTTAAACTACATACTGAAATGGAACACCATGTAACTGGAAAACTGACCCAGAACAACCAAAAGCAAGATGCAAAAAGACTACATAACTTATACGAGGATGAAAACCAGCTTGTAATCAAACTTGCAGTGCTTTATGTGAGAAGAAATTGGAGTAACAGTCAAGATACTTAAGGAAAGAAAATGTGAACCAAGGATTTTACATGTAGCCAACTAACTTTCCAGGATGAAGGCCACAAAGTAACTCTTAAATATTCAAAAAACTCAAGTAATATTATTCCCATTACTCCTTCTTCAGCAATCTACCAGAAAACAAGCTGCATAAAACAATTTCAAACACACAAAACAAAAACTGAGTGACAAGCTCACAGACCCTTTCTATACACAGAACTGAGACTAAATAAGGAATGAAGAGAGATACCAGCATGTAATAATGTGCTATGTGTTACATCAGACAGCACGATGTAACCAAACACAAATAAGACTACTAGAACTGTATCAAAAAGACTCAGGAGCCACTCACTGGGCAAAAATGGAACTATCTCAGCACAATAATAACTGAAATGGATTAAAACATGGTAAACAGGGACTTCCCTGGTTGGGCAGTGGTTAAGAATCCGCCTGCCAATGCAGGGGGCACAGGTTCAAGCCCTGGTCCAGGAAGATCCCACAAGCCGTGGAGCAACTAAACCCATGCACCACAACTCCTGAGCCTGTGCTCTAACGCCCGCGAGCCACAACTACTGAAGCCTGCACGCCTAGAGTCCGTGCTCCACAACAAGAGAAGCCACTGCAATGAGAAGCCCGGGTACCGCAACGAAGAGTAGCTCCAGCTCGCCGCAACTAGAGAAAGCCCGTGAGTAGCAATGAAGACCCAACGCAGCCAAAAATAAAAAAAAATAGAAAAATAAGAAAAAACACAGTAAATATGTTGAAATCCATGAGTTTATAATAATATAATAGCAAACCAAACCAATCACTCTTTATTTTAAGAGCTGGTAAATAAAGGTGAAGGATCAGGCATTAATTCTGCCTTTCCTCCACATCCCATCACTCAATGACCAAATAGTAGATGAGGACTCTATAGAAGTAATCAGATAATGGGATTGTAATATCAACATTTAGAGATTACTTAACTTCATAATAGTGACTGCCTCTTGGAGCAAGAGGGAAGGAGGACTCCTACAACATTTCATGTTTCATGTCTTTAAAAAAGAGATCTGAAGGGCAAGACGGCATGTGTTAATTATGAATGGTGAGCATTATGGGTCTGTTGTACCATTCTGTTCTTTTATCTGTGTTTGAAATAATTTATACCTTAATTTTTGTCAGAGATTAAAACACATGAAACACAGTGTACTTACATTTTTAATCATCTTCGTTTGTTCATTAATAGCTTCAAGAGGAACATTGGTGGCACCAATTTGCTGCGTAATACCACCTGCTTCACCATCTTGTACATGCGTGTGACGGAGCTGGGATAAGATGGCAGATTGAGATTCAAATTTCAAAATGCAAAAAGAAGCAAAAGCAATAAGAAAACAGCAACTTGTAAACAGAACTGCCCATGTGTGCTATGGTTTCTGTTAGCTTTTTATAAGGTATCATTCACTTATTCAAAAAGTTATATATCAATGCACAAATTTTCTTACTTTATCTAGAATTTTTGTCTTCCCTGTGTCCACATGTCCAAGTACACAAATAACAGGAGCTCTTAGCTTCTCTGTATTTATGTTTTTACTATGTTCAAGTCTCCGTTTCTAGGAATAAAAAAAAACACAAAATTAAATACTATTTCAAACCCTCAGTATCATCTTCCTTTAAATTATTTTGCCTTTGCAAGGGAATGCCACAACCTGCATACAAGTTGTTTTGCTGCTTTAACTACATGTAACTGCATTTTACAATGTGAACTTTACAACCTTTGGACAAGGAGACACCTGTTTACAATAGATTTCTGAGCAGCACTGCTAATTATGAATAAAAATGGTGTAAAGTGTTGGCTCAAACTTTCTGAACACTTTTGTACATAGTTAATTTAATGGAATATAATGAATAGAAAAAGGAATTGATCGTTTTGTCAAACTTAGTATATAGTACAACCTCTAACTTACGTGGAGGTTTACATAAAAAGAGCTATATGCTAGCATTCCAACACTTTCATTAGAACTTAAGAATTGTTAAAAATTTTAAAGCAATATATTTCAAAACTGTATCCAGTGTACAAATGCTATGTCTTTTCAATTAGGACATGGTTACTGCAAGCTTCAGCCTAACACATCCAAATGACACTTCCTACCTTCCTAAGTAACCACTAAGCATGAGAAAGCCTGTCCTTGAACTACATGTATTTACTGTAGCGTTTACTTCTAAATACTTCAGCTTTCTGAGAACCAAACAAAATACAAGCTAGCAGTTCCGCTTTAAAATGACAGCCTTTGAAGTACAGTAAAGCTGGCATTCAAATGAAATAACACTTTCACAAAAAGTCTGAAGCAATGTCATTTACAAAACTATCACTATTTTCCATCTAAAAAACCACTTTTGTAAGAACTCTTTCATTCCTACCACTAGACACTGATTCTTTCTATAGAAACTGTAATGAAAAAACATTTTGGAATGTCAAAAGTGAGACGCAAGTATTTACTAGCGAAGAGTAGTACACAACAGCTTCACAACATGTACGACTCAAAAGCAAACGGGACCTTAGTTAGAACTTGATATGGTTGAAAACTGCCTTTCTCTCCCATACTTGATGAAGTGCTGAAATTTTCTGGAGGGCAATGTAGTATATATAGACCATGACTCAGAAATTCTACGTCTAAGTATTTGCTCTGAAGCAATGACAAGTATACAGAGATGCAGGTGTACAACAGTTTGCTCACTGGAGTATTTATCATAGCAAGAATCAGTAACTACTTAATCTTCTTTAGTGGAGGATTTCTTTTTTTTTTTTTTTAAACTTTGGGTTTATTTATTTATTTATTTATGGCTGTGTTGGGTCTTCGTTTCTGTGCAAGGGCTTTCTCTAGTTGCGGCAAGTGGGGGCCACTCTTCATCGCGGTGCACGGGCCTCTCATTATCGCGGCCTCTCTTGTTGCGGAGCACAGGCTCCAGACGCACAGGCTCAGTAATTGTGGCTCACGGGCCTAGTTACTCTGCGGCATGTGGGATCTTCCCAGACCAGGGCTTGAACCCGTGTCCCCTGCATTGGCAGGCAGATTCTCAACCACTGCGCCACCAGGGAAGCCCCAGTGGAGGATTTCTTAATGAGTGTTTCCAAAACCCCAGGGCTGATACCTATCTGGTTGCATAGAATCATATAGGTATCCTATCCACAATGGAGAGTCTTACTTAGGAAGTCTGTGGTGAATGTCAGAAAATTACAGTATATAGCAAGGTTTCAAAACTGTGAAGTGTGTTATAGACTGAACTGTATCTCTTCCAAATTTATACACTGAAGTCCAAACCCCCAATGTGACTTATTTGGAGATAAGGCCTTTAAGGAGGTAATGGAAAGGTTAAATGAGGTCCTAAGGGTGGGGCCCTAATCCAATAGAGCTGGTGTCCTTATACAAGAAAATCAAAAATCTTTCTCAACACTTACAGGCGAAAGGCCATGTCAGGACTCGGTAATAAGGTAGTCACCTGCAAGTAAGGAAAAGAGTCCTCACCAGAAAACAGCCCTGCTAGCTCTTGAATCTTGAACTTCTATCCTCAAAAACTGTCAGAAAATAAATTTCTGTCGTTTAAGCCTACCAGTTTGCAGTATTTTGTTGTGGCAGCCCAAGCAGTTGGATACAAAATTAAATTAGGATCCTTCTATAAAATGGAATACAGTATGGAGCTGTTAAAAGGTGTTGTAAGGCAGGACTTCTTAAATGATGGAATGAGGAGGCTCATCAAGTCCTCTCCCTAAAAAGAAAAGATAAAACTAGACAAAATAGTCTAAACAGCCACTTAAAGACTCTAGAAATCGGCCAACAACATATAACAAATTGAGAAACATTTAATTCAAGAAAATCTACTGGGGCTTCCCTGGTGGCGCAGTGGTTGAGAATCTGCCTGCTAATGCAGGAGACACGGGTTCGAGCCCTGGTCTGGGAAGATCCCACATGCCACGGAGCAGCTGGGCCCGTGAGCCACAGCTGCTGAGCCTGCGCGTCTGGAGCCTGTGCCCCGCAACGGGAGGGGCCGCGATAGTGAAAGGCCCGCGCACCGCGATGAAGAGTGGCCCCCACTTGCCGCAACTAGAGAAAGCCCTCGCACGAACCGAAGACCCAGCACAGCCAAAAATATAAATAAATAAATAAATAAATAAATAAATAAATAAATAAAGGAACAGTTTAAAAAAAAAAAAAAGAAAATCTACTGATCATCAGTAAGAGCAACTGTGGAGTTTCAGACTGGAGTTGCTCCATCACACTCCTCTCACTCCCACAGCTCCATGGGGCAGAAGTGATATGAGAGAGGGACAGGGGATTTCACACTGTAGGGCACTGCCAAAACCAGGAGTGACCCCAATGGCAAACAAAGAGATAAAACTAAAATCACAACTAGACTAAGGTCTTGATACTGGTGAGACAAGAGATAACCAGGAAGATCAGTCAGACATTTAACAGGGAGGTCTGTGGAACAAGACCGACAAACCAGGCTTTGATAAGATACTACTAATCTCCGGTGGTCCAGAAGGCTGTGCCCCTTACAAGGTTGTCAGAAGAGACCAAAGAGGTCCTTGGTGAGTTACTCATTCCTGGCTCAATGAGAGGCCTTGTGAAAACCACTGGGGACTAGAAAACTACCAGATCCACTGGCAAATGGTGGAAGCCTTACTGGCTCAAAGTGTTTGAGCACAACCACTGACAAACCACAGCTGATACTAAGACACTGACCCAGGGCAAGCCCTAGGAAGCCAGGCTTAAAAATAAAAAGAAGAACTTAAAAAACAAAAACAAACAAACAAACAAAAACAAAGAAAACAAAACTGAGAAGAGGCATCAGCAGTTGCATACAATAGAAGCCAAAGACATAACAGAATTAGTCCACCTGATTCACTAGGCAAATACATTTAAAAAAAAAAAACAAACCCAAACTACCACATTTGTAGGAGCCAACAGAACCCATCTCTGAGAGACCCAGATTTTGGACTTAGCAGACAAAGACTCAAAAACAGGGAACCATGTTGAAAGAAAAGTGTGATGATGACTCATCAAAAGAGGACATCAATAAATAGAAAAAAAAATTATTATAAAAAAAAAAACTTGAACATTTTGGAGTTAAAAAGTTCAGTAACAAATTTAAAAATTCACTGAAGGGGCTCAACAGTAGCTATAACCTGGCAGAAGAAAGAATCAAAGAACTTAAAGATAGATTAACAGAAACTAAACAGGAATGAAGAAAAATGGACAGAGCCCTGAGAGATCTGCAGGATACCCTCAAGTGCACCAGTGGAGTTCCAGAAGGAGAGGAGACAGAGAAATAGGCAGAAAGAATATTTGAAGAAATAATGGCAGAATATGTTCAAAATTTGACAAAAAACATCAATCTACACAACTAAAAAACTCAAAAAACTCCAAGTAGGATAAATACAAAAGATAGCCACACCAAGACACACCCTAGTTAAATTGTTAAAAGCCAAGATCAAAAAGAAAATCTTGACAGCAAGAGAAAAATCACTCACTGTGTAGAAGGGAACCCAAATAAGAGTAACAGCTTAATTTTAATCATAAGCAATGGAGACCAGAGACAATGAAGTAACATATTCAAAGGACTAAACAAGAGAAAAAAATTGTCATGCAAGAATTCCGCATGCAGCAATATTATCTTTAAAAATGAAGGTAAAATAAAGAATTCCCAGACTTAAAAAGACTAAGAGAATTCACTGCTAGAAGATTAGCATGATGAGAAATATCACAGAAAGTTTATCAGGGTGAAATGAAGTGACACCAGATGGTAACTAAAAGCCACATGAAGAAAAAAGGGGTGATGGTAAAAGATGATTATATAGGTAAATATAAAAGACAGTAAAAATTACCTTTTTCTATTTTCTTCTCTTAAAGGCTGATTTAAAAGATAACTTCAAAAATAATTCTAAAGTTGTATGCTTGATCTTATAACAGATAAAGATGTAACAAATATTACAAAGACAGAACAAAGGCAAGGCGAGGGAGGTACTGGAGCTATACTGTAGCAAAGAAATGACACCAGCAGAAACTCAAATTCATAGGAAGAAATAAGGAATACTAGAAACGTTAATATTTAGGCTAATATTAAAGACTATCAATA
Source organism: Balaenoptera acutorostrata (assembly GCF_949987535.1). Taxonomy (NCBI): domain Eukaryota; kingdom Metazoa; phylum Chordata; class Mammalia; order Artiodactyla; family Balaenopteridae; genus Balaenoptera; species Balaenoptera acutorostrata. Next base: position 8,102,451 of record NC_080075.1, read on the forward strand.
TATTTTTCTCCTTTCTTCTCTGAATTCCTTTAAAAGATATAAGATCAAATAAGACATTAATAGCACCACTGTTTTATTGGGTTTGTAACATTTATAAACATAATATATGTAACAATAATACATAATATATGTAACAATAATAGCATAAAGGAAGAAGAAAGAAATGGATCTATATTGGAACAAAATCTTTTTTTAACTAGAATTAAGCTACTAGTAATAGAAAATAGGAAGTTAAGATACATATTGTAATGCCTAGAGTAACCATGAAGAAAATAACTTAAAAAAAGAGAAAAAGACACAAGAGACATGCAATATGTAGAAAACAAATAGCAAAATGAGAGAAGAAAATTCAGTCACATCTATGACAACTTTTTTTTTCTTTTTTCCTTTTCCTTTTTTTTTTTTTTTTTTTGCCACACCAAGTGGCTTGTGAGATCTTAGTCCCCCAACCAGGGATTTAACCCAGGCCCTCAGCAGTGAAAGTGCAGAGTCCTAACCACTGGACCGGTGGGGAATTCCCCATAATAACTTTAAATGTGAATCAATTAAATGCCCTTAAAGGCACATTGTGTGACTGGATGAAATAGCAAGATTAAAGCACATGCTGTCAGCAAGAGACACTTTAGAGTCAAAGACACAGACATAAACTGAAAGCATTAAGACTGAAAACATACCGTGCAAATGGTAACTATAAGAGAGATTCATGGCTATGTTAATAACAGACAAAAAATGTTATTAGAGACAAGAGAGACATATCTATATCCTCAAGAAGGTATAACAAGTATAAACACATACAAACCTAACAGAGACCCAAAATACATGAAGAAAAAACTGAAAACATTGAGGGGAGAAATAAAATTCAAGAATAAATTTGGGAACTTCAATAGCCCACTCTCAATAATGGATAGAAAAACTATACATAAAATGAGCAAATGTATAGAAAATTTGAACAGAAGTATCAACAAAACCAACCTAACTAACAGCAGACCCACCAACAGCAGAATCCACATTCTTCCTAAGTACACAAGAAATTCTCCAGAAGAGACCATATGCTAGAAGATAAAACAGGCCAATTATTTTAAAATGACAGAAACTATACAAAGTATGTTCTCTGACCACAATGGTCAGAATTTAGAATTAACAGAAGGAAAATAAGGAAAATCCACAAATATTTGCAAATTATAACAATACACTTCTAAATAATTCATGATCAAAGAAGAAATAGTAAAAGCGAGATTAGAAAATCTGAGTTGAATGAAAACCAAAAAACATCAAAATTTGTGGGATGCAGCTAAAGCAGTACCTTAGAGGCAAATCTGTAACTGTAAATGCCTATATGATGTGGAGAAAAAAAGAATGGTCTCAAATCAATTATCTAAGTTGTCACCTTAAGAAATTAGCAAAAGAAGAGGAAACTAAACCCAAACTAAAAAGAAAATAATAAAGAATAAAAAATCAACTAAAAAGAGAACAAACAAAAATAAAGAAAAATCAATGAAACCAAAAGTTGGTTTGAGATGCTCAAGAAGATGGAAAACCTTTAACCAGACAGACCAAGAAAAAAAAAACAAAGAGGAGACAAAGATCACCAAAATTAGAATCAAAAGAGGAGACACCACTACTGACCTTACAGAAACTTAAAGGACTGTAAAAGGATGCTATGAACAATTTTATGCTCACAACTTAGATGAAAAACAATAATCAGAAACTCAAAAATTACTGATAATGACTCAAGATGAAAAAGAAAATGACAATACAATAAACTGAATTAGTAATTTTAAAATCCTCCCCCCAAAAATGCTTTATTGATGAATCCCAACAAACATTCAAAACAGGAAATAATATAATCCTTCACAAACTCTTGGAGAAAGTAGAGAAGGATGGAACACTTCCCAACTAATCCTACGAGGTTAATATTAATCTGAAATCAAAGCCAGAGAAACACATCTTAAGGAAAGAAAGTTACTGATCCATATCCTCATAGGTATAGATCACAAATTCCTCAACAAAATATTACAAATGACATCCAGTACCATATAAAAAGGATTATATACCATGATCAAGTGGGATTTATTCCAGGAATGCAAGGTTGGTTGAATACCAATTAACATAATACATCATATATTAGTTTAAAAAAAGGGAAAAACCCATCTCAATAAATATACAAAAAGCATCTATCATCCACTCACCGACAGAAACTCACCACAAACTAGGAAAAGAAGGGATTTTCATCAAACTGACAAAGGACATCTGTGAAAAACCCACTGCTAATATCATAGTTAATGGTGAAAATCTGAACATTTTCCCCCAAAATACTGGGAACAACGCAAGTATGTCTGTTCTTACCACTTCTATTCAACAATATATTGGTCTAGCCAGGGAAATAGGGCAAAAAAAGAGAAATAAGCAGCAGTAAGAATGGAAAGGAAGAATTAAATTGTCTTTGATAGATGACATGACACTGATTACAGAAAGTCCTAAGCAATCCATGAAAAATTACTGGAATAAAAAAATTTCAGTATAGTTGCAGGATACAAGATCTATAAAATCAACTGCACCTTTATACTAACAATGGAAGATTAAATAAAGTGACTCCATTCACAAGAGCATCAAAAACAATAAATATACTTGGCAATAAATTTAACAAAAGAAATCATAAATCCTGTACTCTGAAAACTACAAAACACTGCTGGATGAAATTTTAAGAGAGATAAATAAATGGAGAGACAGCCTTTTTCCATGGATTGGAAGATTTAATATTAATAAGATGGTAATTCTCCATAAAATTGATCTACAGATTCAATGCAATCTCTATCAAAGTCTGAGTAGACTTTTTGCAGAAACTGCTGACCCTAAAATCTGTATGGAAAAGCAAGTGACCTAGGATAGTCAAAACTATCTGAAAGCAAGAATAATGTCAGAAGACTTACATTTCCCAATTTCAAAACTTACCATAAAACTACAGTAACTGAAAACAGTACGGTACTGACAGAAGAACAGATATACAAATGAATGAAACAGAACTCAAAAGTCGAAAAATAAACTCTCACATTTCTGATCACTTGATTTGTCAAAAATGACAAGACAACACAATGGGGGAAGAGTAGTCTTTTAAACAAATGATGCTGGTTAAATTCATTAAAAAATGATGTTAGTCCCTTACATCACACCATACAAAAAAATTATCTTAACAAAGAGTTAAAGATACAAGAACAAAAAGTATAAATTTTTAAGAAGAAAACACAGGGCAAAATATTCATGATCTTGGATTAGGCAAAGATTTCTTCAATACAACACCAGAGGCATGCTCTAGTAAAAGAAAAATTTAATAAACTGGATGTTACCAAAATTAAAAATTTATGCACTTCAAAAGAAACTATTAAAAAATGAAAGGAACTCTTACAACTCAATAATAAAAAGACAAATTCCAAAATTTAAAAACGGACAAAAATTTGAATAGATGTTTCAACAATGAAGATTATAGGAATGGCCAATAAACATCAAAGATATGCTCAACATCATGGAAATGCAAATTAAAACTGCAATAAGATATACTACTTCACATCCTTTATAACGGTTATAATGGAAAAGCAGACAATAACAAGTATTAGTGAGGATGTAGAGAAACTAGAACCCTCAACTGATAAAAATCTTCAGTTGCAAAGCCACTCTGAAAAATAGTTTAGTAGTTTCTGAAAAAGTTAAACACAAATTTACCATATGATTCAGCAATTTCACTCCTAGGAACATATCCAAAAGACATAAAAACATGCTTCCATGCAAAGATTCATATTATGAGAATGTTTATAACAGTACTACTTATAATAGCCAAAAAAGTAAAAAACTCAAATGTCCTTCAACTGGTGAATGGACAGTAATAAAATGTGGTATATTTATGCAACAAAACACTATTTGTCAGTAAAAAGGAACAAAGTACTGATAGAGCAACAACACAGATGAATAGGCTTAAGTGAAATAAGCCAGACACAAAAGACTACATATTATTTGATTGCATTTATAATGAAGTTTCCAAAGACAGCTCTCTAGAGACGGAAAAACAGATTAGTAGTTGCATAGGGCTAGGAATGGGGAATGACTGCAAACTGGCACAAGGAGTTTTTCTGGGGTGATGAAAATATTCTAAAGTTGAGTTGTGGTGATGGTTGCACAACTCTGTAAATTTACAAAATGTCACTGAATTGTACACTTAAAATGGGTCAATTTTATGGTACGTAAATCATATCTCAACCAAGCTGTTTAAAAATTGTTGAGCTAAAGAGGCCCATAGCATATTGTTACATGGAAAATAATATGCATCCACAAAATTTATTATCTAATTTTTAATGAATTTTTTTTTTAACATGAGGCTCATAAACAGATTCATTAACAAGGGTAGTTCTTGTTATCTCACTGGGGAGTGAGATAATGGGGGAACTTTTACTTTCTGATTACACCCATTCTGTTTGTTTTTAAATCATCAAACACAGTACACAAACTGTCTCTCTTACACATAGGTATACAACAAGGGAGTTGGCCTGAGTAGGTGCTGTGGGGAAGAAGCAGAGACACATGCAGGAGAAGGGAGGGGATCTAGTGGGTGGAGGCCAGAGATACTGCTCAACATCCTAAAATGAAGAGGACAGTGCCCCACAGCAGAGAATTATTCAGCCCAAAAATGTCAACAGTGCTGGGGTTGAGAAACCCCAGTTTACAATAGACTTTGTTAGTCCTTTAGAGATTCAGAAAATCTATTCCTATCTAGACTTTACAGAAGGAAAAGGCAAATACTGATATATAGGTATTAAAACAAAAATTTAAAACTAGAATTACATATGAAAAGATTAAGAAAAAGAAAGCTAAGAACAGTTTTTAGCTTTAAAATAGTTTAGCATCCTCAAAGCAAACTAAAGTAGTTTTTAGTGTATTATTTATGCTAAGCTGACATAACTAAACAAAACTTTCTCTTGAAGCCTAGTAGAAGTAGTAGTAGAAGTCTACCTCAGTGTAGGTCAAACAGTAAGCCAGCTAGGCATGTGAACTTGACTAAATATTGATAGAAGCCTCATTAACCCACCAGATTTAAACAACTAAAGGGATCAGATGCCTCAGAATGACTAACCTATATACATAAGGCAAAAACTCAACTAGAGGGCATAAGCTCAGAATACCTCTGTATACCGATAAACCATCACTCAAAGAGCACATTAAAATTTGGAGGAACAAAGAAAAAAATGATGAAGCAGTCACCATTCTGTCTTAGGTAAGAGTGAGGTCCTTGGGTTAGACCCCGTTAAAGACCTATTATGTCTCCACAAAAACTGGACAAAGATACCACTCTGAGACTGTATTTTTAAAAGTGCTCCTCAATAAAAGCCTTTAGTTGTATAGTTTTAATGATCACAGAGGAGTGGGGAGGAAAGGAGGAAAGAGAAGAGGAAAAATAAATACCTCGATCCTCCGTTTTGCTTTGTCATAAGCCCGTTCTTCTTTAGTTCGATCATCATCAGAGTCATACTCAGATTCTGAGCTCACTTCTTTACTTGGCTTTTTATCTAATGTTTTCCCCACATCCTTCTCATCTGACACCTTTTCATCTTCTTCATCGCCTTCACTGCCTTCACTGTCTCCTTCTTCTTCCTCTTCTTCTTCACTCTCTTCGTCATCCTCCTCCTCCTCCTCTTCCTCCTCTTCCTCTTCAGGGTTTTCTTTTACTTCTATATGCACTGTGTTTCCTACTTTCAGGAAAAGAGATTTTGAAATAAATGAAAGTTAAAAATGGGATTTCTATCAAGATAGAGACCTTAAAGGAAAAATAATACTGAACATGTACTAAGTAAGGCAGTAACATTTTAATACAGCATTAATTCCAAATTAATGTTTTCATACATCATAAATGCAAAGTGTTTGTCTACATTGCTACAATGAAGACTGCCATTTAACAGTAAAAACGTAATGCATTAACCATACTTAAGCTAATAAACAAGAAAAGCATTACTAAGCCAGGATACAAGAGAGGACAGAAACCCAGGGAGGCGGACACGATGCCTAGTACTTTCTTCCCCGTGGGGTCATTTGCAGATCCTGGAGGAGGCAGCTGAAAAGCTATGAAGCTCGTAGTGGCTCCTCAAAGCTTAGGGGTCCAGGCACTGGGAGTTCAGGCCTACCAAGGATTTCCACAGGGCGAGGGAGATGGACACTGGGTAATACCCTTATCGCGGGGTGAAATCCTGAAAAACTGTATCGTAGCAGTAAGGATAAACGAGAAGTAAACAGGGTCTCCCCATTATTGGCATATCACCTCCAGATTCTCTAAATTCCACATGTGGAATAAGATAACTCTATGTTGCTAGTTCACTCAGACTCCTGGTAGATGTACATATAAATTCTCTCTGGAGGAAGAAAACACCAACCTTGACATCAAATTATTTCTACAGTTGCAAACAATTGAGGAGAAAATTAATGAACCAGAACACAGATCAGAAGAAACAATCTACAATGAACCATGCAGAGTCAATAGGTAAAAAATACAGAAAAGAGGAAAAGATACAGTGATAGAGTAAGAAGGTCTATCATAGGCTTAACTAATATCCCTGAGAAGAAATAGTGGCTCATAACACTGCAAAACTGATAAAAACATATAGGCAGATTAAATAAAAAGAAAACAAACCTAGCCACATTATAATAAAACTGATGAAAACGAAAGACACATGAAAAATTTAGGCTGGTACCTGACTTTTTTTTTTTTTTAATAAATTTATTTATTTATTTATTTATTTATTTATTTATTTTTGGCTGTGTTGGGTCTTCGTTTCTGTGCGAGGGCTTTCTCTAGTTGGGGCAAGCAGGGGCCACTCTTCATCGTGGTGCACGGGCCTCTCACTGTCGCGGCCTCTCTTGTTGTGGAGCACAGGCTTCCAGACATGCAGGCTCAGTAGTTGTGGCTCACGGACCCAGTTGCTCCGCGGCATGTGGGATCTTCCCAGACCAGGGCTCGAACCCGTGTCCCCTGCACTGGCAGGCAGATTCTCAACCACTGCGCCACCAGAGAAGCCCTAGGCTGGTACCTGACTTTTAAACAGAAACAATAAAAGCCAAGACAAGGGACTAATATCTTCAAAGTATTAATAAAATTATGACTAAGAATTCCTCATTCAGTATGTCACCTTCAAGAATGAAGATGAGAGAAAGATATTTTCAGAAAAGCAAAAATGGAATGTCTCAGTAACAGATTCATACTGAAGGAAATTCTAAAAGGTATTCTTTAGGCTGGAAGAAATGATCCCAAATAAAGGTCAGAGGTGCAGGAAAAAATGAAGCATAACAAAAGCTAAGAATGTGGGTAAACTTAAATATATACTGACTGCTTTTTAAAAAAAGCTATTATGGGGTTTAAAACAGAGAATTAAAATTAATGAGCACAATGGTATATAAATTGAGAATTGGTTAAATGTTGTTTATGTATTCTTTGGTCTTTACATTGCCTGCAAAGAAGGTAACAGTAGACAGTGATAGTTCAAAGATCCACATTAGGCCCAGTCGGAGGGCCGAGGAATGGTGGTCCGGGTTGGGCAGAGAGGGGGAAGGCAGGGTGCAGCCGTTGTGCAGCGTAGTCCCCCAACCTGCTGCCAGCTCTGTAGCCTGGCAGGCCCCAGCACTGTCTGCTGATCTCGGGCTGGAGCCATGGGGGTGCCTGGGGGAGGTTTAACACTAAGGGTATTCCCTATCGTGGCTTTTAAAGGTCTTCCATTTTCTCAGATTGCTTTCTTTTCATCCCTCCGTGCTGTTCCCGCACCCCTGGAAAGGACCTACCTTTCAAGGTCCCCCTCAAGTGTCCCCCTCTAGAAGTCTTTTACAGCCCCTTCCTCGCCCCTCATCCAACACACTTAGGTGTCCCCTTTGGGCCCCACAGAAATGTCTGAACACCGCTGTTAGGGCTTCGCTCCTTCAACAACAAAACGTGTTTATTGGCGCCTGTTATTTGCCAGGCACTGTTTTTTAATTTCTGCATTAGTTTCTGTCTCTCATCAGATTTGAGGGCAGGAGCCATGTCATTATGGAATCCATAGAGGGAAAGGGGAAGAGGCAGGCTTTGGAATCAGGCCCAGGCGGCTCCAGATGCAGCTCCACCACTTAAGGACAGCTGCCTGCCCTCTGACAACTTTCCTAACCCCCTCAGCCCCTCTCAGCTTTTGTGAGGATTTAAAAGGCATCTATCAGGAAGGGGTGGGCACTTACACAGAGCAGTTGCCCACCCATCTATTTATTCTTGCACAAATCCTTGTTTGGGGTGTCTAGTGTGCAAAGCACTGCCACAGGCATTGCAGGGAACAGAGAAATCAAGTCCTCATCTTCTAGTGGGGGCTGACGTGAGAGGAGGTGATAAGGACTGGGAGGAGGAATACTGGGTGAGAAGATGGAGAAAAAGGGAAAAAAAAAAAAAAAAGATCCACGTTAAAACTCTCTAGAGTAACCACTAAAAGTAAGCAGAAAATTACAAAACTTCCAAGCTCATGAAAGGAGAAAAAACTTCAAATAATCCAAAAGATGGTTAGAAAGGAGAGAAAAAGAAACAGAACAAATAAGAAGAACTTAATAAGATGATAAATATAAAATCAATATACTTTATTAACTCTATCAAATGTTAGATGTAATGGGCTAAGTACTCTAGGTAAAATATAAAAATTGACAAACTAGATTTAAAACCTCAACTATATGCTGTTTAAGGATGTAGAAAGTGTAATAAGGACAGAAGAAGATCATGTAAATTAAAGCTGGTATAGCTATTAATATCAGATAAGGTAGACTTTAAGGCAAAAGACATCGCTAGAAATAAAACGATAAAACAGTTAATTCATCAGAAAGATATAAGATTACATTCATCTAATAATATAGCACCAAAATATATAAAGCAAAAATTAATATAACTCATGGAGAAATAGACAATCTACAAGCACGATGGGAGATTTGAACACACAACTCTCAGTGAGAGAGAGAAAAAGCACACCAGAAAAAAAACTCAGAACAGAACATAAGAGGTGAACAAAATGATCAGCAAACTTAACTAAATATAGGTAACAAGTCACCCAACGAATGCAGAATATAAACTCTTTCCAATCACATATGAAACATTTATAATAATTTACAACCCAACAAATGGTTGGTTAAGTCAACATATTTCAAAGGATAGAACCATGTATTTTTCTGATCACAATGAAGTAACAAAGATACGTAAAGTCCTCACTTTCATAAATTAAGAAATATACTTTTGGGGCTTCCTTGGTGGCGCAGTGGTTGAGAATCTGCCTGCCAATGCAGGGGACACGGGTTCGAGCCCTGGTCTGGGAAGATCCCACATGCCATGGAGCGACTAGGCCTGTGAGCCACAATTGCTGAGCCTGCGCGTCTGGAGCCTGTGCTCCCCAACAAGAGAGGCCGCGATAGTGAGAGGCCCGCGCACCGCGATGAAGAGTGGACCCCACTTGCCACAACTAGAGGAAGCCCTCGCACAGAAACAAAGACCCAACACAACCATAAATTAATTAATTAATTAATTTTAAAAAAAAAGAATAAAGAGACTTTATTAAAAAAAAAAAAAAAAAAAAAACTTAGCAAAAAGCCAGCAAATTAATCCCTAAAAAAGAAGACAGGAAGAAATGACAAAAACACTTTTTATTCATAGTGATTAGGAACTAAACTATTCATTTGTATTATCTTTGTATTATCTTTTAAGTTCAAGAGGTTTTTTTGGTAGGTTAGCTTTAATAACTTATCCCCATTTTTAACATTATCACTCTGGGAAAAAACGTATTCTAAAGCCTAGGCAACTATCTTACAAATGACTTTCTGAAAAACCATTTATTAATAAAATCAGGATCCATATGAGGACTTAGGAACCATGGCAATGGAGAGAGCAAGACTGGTCTCTGTCCCCAGGAATGTTCATACAGCGTTCATCATCGGGAGACTATTTCTTTAAATATATACACACCTCCAATAACCACTGGACTTATCAATGTGTGCTTATGAGCTACTCACCTGTTTCTCTCTCCTCATCACTAGCCATAGCTTCCCAATCATCCAATCCAGCATCCTCAGTTTCTTCTTCCTCTTCTGTAAATAAAATTTCCATTAAAGACACAGAATATATCTAGACACATAAGATTGCTTTTAGAAAAAAAAAATTATGTAGAAAATTATCCTGACATAAAAAAAGAAATGTTTTAGTTATGCAAAAAGTACGTACACAATTTCATTACCTTTGGGACTAGTTTTCAATATACCTAGCATGTTAAATCCTCTACTATTACAAAATGCTTCACAATTTCCTCGTGTTTTGAATACACTGTATTAAACTTAACGCACATTTCATATCTGAGGTAATTAAAATATTGGCAACTCATTGAAATGTTCCTTTAGATCTTGAAAAGGGTAAATGATGGCATTCAGTTCTTGAGGATAAAAGAAATTTCACATATATCTTCTTTCTGATCTTCAACCTATACTTAATACGTAAGAATGTACTGTTTATTTTGCTTTAACCTCTACAAATATATATAAATACAACTTAAATTACATAGTTGGAGGTACAAATCTACACTTCTATTCCAGTTGAAAATAAGAACAGTACGTTGTGCTTACAACCCAAAAAATAGCCAGAAAGATATAATTTTGAATTTATAGACTTTAAACTCTCATTAACAAAAATTACTCTTTTTACTGAAATCTAATCAAGCAAAATTATTCTCAAATGAAAGGAAGATGAGATTGGGACACTGTAGTATTTGTTTCCCTGTCATAATTACTATTTGCCAACAAGTTTGGATACGCCTTCTTGAGGAGGAAATGAGTCAGAAACACATACCCCTAACTCCTCCTAAATTAGCAATTCTTTCTAGTGCTACAAATATCACCTAAAATAGGGAACTGCTGTTAAGTCTATCAATGTGAATTTCTCTAATCTCATCCTGTTAAGCTGAGGTGTGCCCAGGAAAATGATCCTTTTTATATTGAGAATAGGAGGGGAAGAAGAATAGGATCAGTAATACCTTTCACCAGCGTGGGTCAGTCTTAACATTCTCTAAAGCTGCTCCCATTCCTGTCTTTAAACACTGGAGATTCTCCTGATTTTATGAAACATACATTTAGCCAGCCTCTGGCTCTCCTAGCAACAGCTATCTCATGAATTAGAACAATGTTTATCTTAAAGAAAAAAAAAAAAATCCAGAGATTTTCTCCAATCTCAAAACACACATACAAAATGAGTAAGTTGAATCCCCTTACTAATTTAGTAAAGAGAAGCTGACCTCTGAAGATTTTAAAATGCCAATTTTTATGACTCTTAATGAAAGTTCTAATTAAAAATGCTTCCAATTTGCTTCCAAAGGATTAAATAAAGAACTTTAGTTCTTCTTGGTACCGCTTAAGAATTCTGACCCATAAATAAAAACATCAGAGAAAATCCAAATACCTCTCTCTATCCTCTCTACAAAACATTTTACCAACACTATTGTAAAGAACAAAAGTGATTCAAGTCTCACCTCTACACTTTTTTCAGTGGAAATGAAATGATTTAGAGAAAAGAAAGAACTATGAAGAAGGTCATCTTGCCAGACATTTGGTTTCCCCAAACTAACGATAACCAAGACAACTTATGACACATCAGTGATATTTAATAGGAATTAATTAGTCAACACTACTGACCTGGTTCAACAGGAGGTGGTGTCTCTTCTTTTTCAGGTACTCCTTGTTCCACAACTTCTACAGCAGCACTTAATTCCATTGGTTCACATACTGAAAACAGGAACAGAAACCAAGTTAACAATACTTTTCAGTGCATAATTTGTTAGGATACTCTGTTAAGTACTGAATAAAAACCAGTAGTACAACCTAAATTCTTTAGCAAGTTTAGAAAACATTTAAATATCAGCTATGCGTTGTTGTTTTTTTTAAACAGGAAACTAGTTTTTCTTTCTGCTCAAGAATAGAATGTAAAATTACAGAAGGTTGAGAAGGAAACAGAAAACATAAGAATGATAGTTGTGCTTTTCAGAGTTAAGAACAGTTATTCATAGCATAGGATCCAGATTCTTCAAACAAAAGCACTTTCCCGCTAACCTGTCATTTGAATCAGTTGAGAATGATAATAACAAGAAACAAGGTATAGGAAGTAAGTTTCAGTTACAATTCTGATTTGTTCATTTCTTTTTAAGACTTCTGTCTTGCAGGTTATGGGGGAAAAGGCAAACAAAATTGTTTCTAAATCACAGGCTATTTTGTATGCAAACCTTTATTTTCCAGCTGCTGTGGTGTTTTTTTCTTCTTTTTATCTTCATAAATTGGCCTTTTCTTTGGCAAAGAGTCTTTTGATGGCACTTCAACACCTGAGGGATAAAAATGGAAAATTTCAGGGTTTATACTACCTGTCACCTAAGAAATACTACTTAAGAAGATAACATTTTATTCACCTCAGAGATACATACCCTAAAATATAAACGAACATTCATAGAAAACCCTCTTTTTTAATGTAAGGTATTTTAAAATTTATATACGTTTAAATTCCATTTTTTTGGTGTCCAGTTCTATGACTTTTGACAAATGCATGTAGTTACACAACCACCATCATAATGAAGATGCAGAACAGTTCCATCACCCTGTGCTGCTCTGGGAAGTTAAACCCTATTCACATCCTTATGCCCCTGGCAGCTACTGATCTGTTCTCCAACCCAAAACATGTGCTCTTTCCAGAAAGTCACAGAAATAAAACTTTACAGTCTGGCTATCATCATAATGGATCTGAGTCATCCTCATTGCTCTATGTACCAGTACTTCATTTCTTTTTATTGCCAAATAGTATTCCATTGTATGGATGTACCACAGTTCCTTGATTCGACAGACAGCTGAAGGACATTTGAGTTCTAGTTTTTGACAATTATGAATAAAGCTGTTAGGAACATTTGCATGCAGATTTTTCTGTGAACATTTCTCTGGGGTAAATACTGTGGAGTGGGAATGATGGGACATTAAGATAAATATGTACAGTTGACTCTTGAACAACATGGGGGTCAGGGCTGCCAACTCTCCTCGCAGCCGAAAATCTGCATATACCTTATAGTCAGCCCTCCGTATACATGTTTCCTCCATATTCATGGTTCCACATCCTCGGATTCAACCAATCACAAATCGTGTAGTTACTGTAGTATTTATTATTGGAAAAAAATCCACCTATAAGTAAACCCAAACAGTTCAAACCCATGTTGTTCAAGGGTCAACTGTATTTAAATTTGTAAGAAACTGCCAACTGTTTTCTAAAGTGGCTTTACAATTCTGCATTCCCACCAGTAATATATGAGAGTTCCAACTGCTCTTACCAGCATTTGGTAAAGACAGATGCTGGGTTCTTTTAAATTTACATATTCTAATAAATGTGTAGTGATATCCCATAGTGGTCTTAATTTGAATTTCCCTAATGATGTCGAGCATTCTTTCCATGTGCTTATATTGAATAGTTTCTTGGTGAAGTGTCTCTTCAAACTTTTGCCCATTTTTAAATAGGATTGTTTTTCTCATTGTTGAGTTTCGAGTTATCTTTATATATATTTTTATACACACACACACACACACACAGTTATCACGTGTGACTTTCAGGTACTGTCTTTGAATTCTCTCAATGGTGTCTTTTACACAGCAAAAGTTTTTAACTGGATTTCCTCAATTTTATATTTTTTTCCTTTTATGGATTATGCTTTTGAAGTTGTAACTAAGCACTCCCTGCCTAACACAAACTCACAAAGATTTTCTCCTACGTTTTCCTCTAAAAGTTTTTTAGTTGTATATTTTATATGTAGATCTACAATCCATTTTGAGTTAAATTTTATATAACGATTGAGATTTAGGACTAAGTTTTTTTGTTTTGAGGTTTTTTTTTTACACAATAAATGTCTAATTGTTCCACTATCACTTGTTGCAAACATCATATTTTTATCTACTGAATTGTCTTTTCCTATGACAGAAAAAAAACCCTGACCATACGTAGACTCTATTCTGTTCTATTGATCTATTTGTCTATCCTTTTGCCAGTATCACACTGTACTGATTACTGTTTTTACAATTAGTCTTGAAATCGGATATTGTGAGTCCTCCAAGGTTTGTTCTTTTTCAAAAATACTTTGGCCATTCTAACTCCTTTATCTTTTCATACACATTTTAGAAATAGCTTATAGATATCCACAAAATATTCTGCTGCAATTTTGATTGAGATTGTACTGAATCTACAAATCAGTTTAGGAGAACTGGTATCTTAACAACATCAAATCTTCCAATCCATGAATGCAACATCTCTCCATTTACACAGGTCTTTGATTATTTTCGTCAGTGTTTTATAGTTTTCAGCATATAGATTCCACAAATACTAAGTGTTTCAATTACTTTTATGGGGGGGTACTGTAAATGGTACCATTAATTTTTTATTTTTACTGTTAATTGCAAGCATATAGAAATACAGTTGATATTTGCATACTAGCCTTATCTATAATCTTGTTAACCTCACTTATTAAGCTGTAGGATTTTGTGGGGGGTAGATTCCATGGGATTTTCTATGTAGACAATTGTCACCTGTGAATAGACAGGTTTACTTCTTCCTTCCAGTCTGCATGCCTTTATTTCTCTTTTTGCCTAATTGCCTGAGTTAGGACATTCCAGTGCAATGTGGAATGATTGTGATGAGAGTGGATATCCTTGCCTTAATCACAATATTAGTGTTTATTAGTATTCAGTCATTCACCAGTAACTGCAAATTGTTGTATGTTTTTTGTAAATGTCTTATATCAGGGAAGGAAGTTCCCTTCTATTCTCAGTTTGTGAATTTTTATTATATATAAATGGTGAATTTTGTCAAATGATTCTTCTCCATCTACTGAGATGATCATGTAGATTTTCTTCCTTAGTCTATTAATATGGTGAACTATTTATTGATTTTTAAATACTGAACCAACCCTGCATTACCAGGATAAAACCCACTTGGTCATAATAGATTATCCCTAAATATAAATATACATAAATATACGCACATAAATATTTATATAGTTGACCCTTGAATAACACAGGTTTGAACTACACAGATACTTATACTCAGATTTTTTTCACTAAATATGTATTATAGTACTAGAAGATCCACTGCTGGTTCAATATGTGGATGCGGAACCGTGGATACAGAGGGCCGACTAGAAAAATATACACGGGTTTGTGCCTGCATGGGGAGTTGCCCCTAACCCCTAGATTGTACAAGGGTCAACTGTATTGCTGGAATCAAATTGCTAATATTTTGTGGAAAAATTCTGCATCTTTGTTCATGAGGGATATTGGTCTACAGTTTTCCTTTCTCGTAAAGTCTTTGTCTCACTATGATATAAGGTCATGCGGTCCTCATAAAATGAGTTGGGTAGTTCTGGAAGATAATGTTCATAACTAGCAATATTTCTTCCCTAAATATTTGTTAGAATTCCCAAGTGAAATCATAGAGGCCTGGAGTTTTCTTTGTTGGAAAATTTTTTTTAACTTAGATAAAATGTAAATAGATATAGCAGTATATTTTTTAAATAGATACAGGACTACCCAGGTTATGTATTTCTTTGCATGTTGGTAGTTTGTGTCTTTTAGGGGAATGTGTACTTGCTATATGCTTAGTAGTTACAGGCTAAAGGCTATGGAACAGACTGAAAAGGTAACCTGCTACACAATTCAGCGTAATTATCTGAAAATATCTGCAGATACCCTCTCTAAGAACACCTTTTGAGCTCAATGAATAAGTTTTATATTATTCTAGGTAATGAATGTGGTAAATAATATTTACCTAGCAAGGTGGCTTTTAAAGATATGGTGAGACATAGCATGTAGTATCTTTTCAATGAATGCACTTGTGGAGGGCCGTTAATGTCAGGCTAAGAAGTTTGGACATTTTTATTAACAGACAATAGGGAACCCATAAGAGGGCAAAAACTGGGCAACACTATGAAGAATAAGCAAAGAGACTAGGGCCAGAGATGCCACTTGAGAGACCATCTCTTCCAAGCCTGTCCTAAAGATTGATGCCAAGTTCACAATTTTAAATAATTTTCATCGAATCTTGTAAATACAAGTCAAACTACTCCATAAAACAGCATTTCTGAGATTGGCAAATTACTCCCTACGTGGTCCGATCCCAATTTCTCCAAGAGTTCTTCTAGCCTGTCAGATAGCCACCAGTCAAATCTGATATTTGGGTGCTAGTTGTACTCAAATTTGTTCTTTACTTTTGTTTTTTAAAAAGCTATATCCCCAACTGAGAATAAGACTTTCTGAAATCTAAGTACTGTGTTTCTCTACATTTACTGCTCCCAGCTGACCATATAATGCATAACAAAGAGCTGGTCACACAGATCAATTAAATCTTAGTTCTAGGACCTTGGACAAGCTGTTAAAGTTTTCTGAGTCTCCATTTTTTCATCTATATGATGGGAATGAAGATATTTATGAGGAAATAATGTCAAAGGTAACATCAGGTACATATTAAATACATAATAGATGGTAGCTCTTACTTTAATTACACCGTAAGCACCAAAATTACTATAATATAAAAATCTGTGGAATGTAGGGACAGGACATTAAGAGAGGTCCCAAAATATTCTTCTCAAAGGAGCAAAGACACTATTTTAAATCATCTTACCTGTCAAAAACATAATTGATTAAATGTTCAGATTATGGTCTCTGAACTAAAAGGAACCAAGGTTCCTTGGGTAAACAGTTGATTTCAAGGTCTAGAGGAGAAAATGTGCAAGATGAACCTGAGATATCTCGTGGTGTTAGAAAGCAAGGAAGAGGTCCAAGAATACTGTAGTCAAGTGAAAAAGTCACAGGGACCAACGTGAATGACTTCCTGCTAGCCAAAGATGGCATAATTTGAGTATCAAAAACATAAATGACTTTAGGAGATGAAAATGTATCAATTATATAAAACTCCATTAAGATAAAATGATATACATGCAAAACAAAATTAAATTCACTGGTCACCTTTGGAGGTTAAGGGGACACCAATTTATTATTTTGCTAATTAGTAAAGAAAGGGAAAGAATTAAGCATATATCCTGGTTTTCCTGCATGAACTGTATTTCAGGGAAAGCTTTTCTTTAGAGAAAGATTCTAGCTAATAAATGCAGAAAGAACGACAGACTATCACAATTCTGCAATTCCTAACGAAGTACTGGATATAGGCAATGATCACCAATTGGAATTAGAATTATTAGATGAAAAGTCAATGAAGAACTTTTCTAATGGACAAGGCTGCCAATAGCTAAACTCACTGATCAATCTTGACATCACCAGAAGGCAAGCAGATCACATGCCTCCTCACGTGAGGCACTAGGTGGTAAAGCACCACTAAGAAGTAGCCAAACTGCTAGATCTAAAAAATTACAAGGTATAGAGAAGTAAGTTAGCCAACACCAGGAGAATGCAAATAGACAAATCCAGAATAGGAGAAATTCTAGGAAAAAAATCCAGTATCTTCAACAAATAAATCCATGCCAAAAATAGGGGTGGTACTGGTATCAATGAGAGACAGACATTATCAACCAAATACAACACATGAATCTAATCTGGATCCTGATTTGAACAAATCAATTATAAAAGACATTTTGGAGATAAGTGGAAAAAACTAGACATGGACAAAATCAAGATATCAAGGAACTTTGCTTAATATAATAATACATACTACACTTATATTAAAAAGTAAAATGTCCTTATCTGTTAGAGATACATACTAAAGTAAAATGTGAGTAAAATAATTATGGCATCTGGAATTCACTTTAAAATACTCTAGGGGAAAAAACTGGGTGGAGGGGGGACAAAACAAGAATGGTAAATGGTGATAATTGTTGAAACTGAGTGATGTCTACATGGGGACTCATTTTACTACTTTGTATTTTCATTTACAGACGTACTATCATTTACACACAAATTTTTATCACAGTATAGACGTTATCTACCTAAATAATGAAATTATCTCACCTATTCCTTACATTATTATTGGACTTTTTCACAGCATTTTCATAGAATTCTCCTTCTGATTCAATTCTCCTTTTGACCATTATAGAGATATAACTGCATGAGAGAAGTTTCTAGAGCATTCAGTTAATTAAGAACACCACCTACCCTGAGCTTGTAGAAGTTTAAGGGTAGCTTCGGCTCTGGCTCTGGCTTCTCTCTGGGATTTAGTTAAAAGTTTCCCTTCTTTTTTCAAGCGTTCTTTTCTTTCCTTTTCTTTTTGCTTTTTCCTTTCTCTTTTTTCTTGTTCCAATCTTTCCTATAAAAGAATATGTATCAGACAAAAATTGTATTAGCTTAATGAATTACAAAATTTAAACATAAACAACCCAAATTTCTAACAAAGCTCTTGAGATACATGCAAAGTATTATGTTAGGAGCTTCCAAATGAAAGTACTTTAAATGTTGTACATAATGAGTATTAATTAGTATCATATGACAGTAGACTATGTGTTGGCAATGATGCACAAGCAAGTCCTGTCTGTACCTGAGGAAATAAGGTAGGATTTTCTCTACCTCTTCATCTTATTATTTATATCTGAACAATAGTGTAGCTGAATTACCATGCAACTAAGAAATTTTTAGAATTAGAAAGCTAGAGATATTTTATGAGAAGCGGATTTAAGTCAAACACAAAGTCAAAGTCAGCAACTTCACAATGACATACCTCTTCTTTACGCTTGGCTTCCAATTCTTCAAGCCGTTTTATCCGTTCTTCCTCTTCTCTCTTCTGTCTTTCCTCTTCTTCTTTAAGCTTAGCCAGAGCTTCTTGCATAGCCTTAACTGTGGCTTTGCTAGGTCCTTTTTTCTTCTCTTTTTCTTTTTCTTCCTTTTCTCCTTTCTTTTTCTTCTTATCTTTTTTCTTTTTGTCTCCTTCATTGTCATCTACCAAAAAAGAAGAGAGGCAAAGAATATTTTTAAAAGTTGTTTCCTACGGCAATGGTAAGCAAACCCCAGAATGCAGGAACCATAATGGGCCAGGGCTGATGCCAGCAGCAGGCTAAGGGCTTTGGGTATCAAGGCCTCCTGAGCACTTGAGTAACCAGAAGAGCTCAGAACAACCCAGTTGGCCTCCTTAGAAGCTTACAATGCTGGTGCTACTCTGAGTTGTCCTGAGGGATTCAAGAAGACAGGAGGACCCTGTCATCAGGGAGAAGATATACAGTACCTAATGTATCTTCTTAATCCATGGTGTCTGAATTCCTAAATTCTGTAGCTAGTTTTGCTTCTGTAAGATGGGGATGATAAGAATGATGCCTACCTTAAGGGGATAGACATTAGAAGAATAACATACAAAAATATAAATATATTCCAAGGACTCTATAGCATTATGCTAAAGAATGAAAGACTATGAAGCTACTTTCTTGATGGTTCTCCTCAAACACATCCAGACAGTAAAAATCTGAGTGGTTAAAAAGCTATGTCGGGCTTCCTTGGTGGCGCAGTGATTAGAAATCTGCCTGTCAATGCAGGGGACACGGGTTCGTGCCCTGGTCTGGGAAGATCCCACATGCTGCAGAGCGGCTAGGCCCATGAGCCACAACTACTGAGCCTGCGCATCTGGAGCCTGTGCTCCGCAACGGGAGAGGCCGCGACAGTGAGAGGCCCGCGCACCGCGATGAAGAGTGGTCCCTGCTCGCCGCAACTGGAGAAAGCCCCTGCACAGAAACGAAGACCCAACACAGCCAAAAAATAAATAAATTAAATAAATAAAATTTAAAAAAACAAAAGCGATGTCAATTTTCCCATTAAAAGTTTTCTAGTCTAAAGAAAAATTATATAAATCATTTGATCTTTGTTTTCATTCTGAATAAGGGGGAAATTTAACTAGAAAGCTTCTTTTTTGCTAATTGGTTCTAGTACAAAAACATGCCTCAGTATTGGTTAAAAGATGTTAAGTAATTTCAGCATGTTACTTTTCCATTTCATAGATCGAATTAGGTTTTTAAAAACAGGAAAGAATTCAGATATTATCTCACACTGAGGTATCAAAAGGAAGAATAAATTTTTCATTAGGCAATTTCCAGTCTTCATCAGCAGCAAAAAATTGTTTTCCACAGTGAAATTCCGTAAAAATCCTAGTTTGTGCACAAATCATTTGAAAGATATTTTATACTACATACATAAATGTTTAACAATGAAAATCAATTAAAAGAGTACTTAGACCTAATTTTTTTTAAGTTTCTTACAATTTAGTACCTTTATAACCAAGGACAAACAACAAAATGACTTTGGGGCATAATGATTAAAACTTAGGCTGATTATGAATCCAAGCCTTTTGCCCCTTCCTCGATATTATTACCAACCTTCAGCAGCTGTGCGAGCCTCTCCTTTCTCTTCAGAGGCAGGAGGTGCTCCAGAATCAAGAGTCACTTTGGATTTTACAGCTTCCTCTTCAGATTTCCTTTGAGATTCTTTTGGTTTACTCTGATCCTTTTTACCAGATTCTAGCTCTTCTTTTTCTTTCAGCTTCCGCAGTTTTGCCTTTTCTTCATCCCGCTTTTTTCTCTCACGCTCTTTCTTTTCTGCCTTCTTTTGAGCCATTGTCTTAATTTTGAAGGAGTCGTCATCTTCATTCCCACTCTCTGCATTAGGACCTGGTTTATTTTTCTGATTTTTTTTCTGTCCTTTCCTGGACTGCAAAAATTCATCTGATTCATCACTACTTTCACCAGAAGAAGGTACTCTCATACAATCTTTAATTCTTTTACTGTTATCCTCATCCTCTTCTGACCCATCCCGCTTCTTATTTGATTTCTGAGTTTTCCCTTTAGCTTTTTTGGAGAGTTTACTAAAATCATCATCATCATCACTCCCAGAGTCCATTTCCACTTTGGGTTTTGCAGTCTTTTTTGATTTTGAATCTTTATCTTCCAATTCTTCACTATCATTATCTTCAAAACTTTGTTTTTTGCCTTTCTGTCCTTTCTTTTTTTTATCTTGTTTTGAGGTGGATTCATCTTCATTACTTTCTGTTGGCTAAAAAATTTCCATTGTTAGAAATATTAACAGAGTTATACTTTTTTTTTTTAATAATTGAAACTCCTCAAAGTCATGTACTTCGTTAAGTACACATGGAAAAATTATCAAAATAATTTTAAAATAAGGTCGTTTTTACAAGAATATAAAACTCAAGCAAGAACCAGAAGCTAGCCTAGGCCTCAGGCACATCTCATATTCACTGTAAATTTCAGAATCCAGGTGCTCTGAAGCAAACACTAATCACCAGTCCACATTTACTACCTTCTTCAAATGGCATAAAAAGCCTAAGGGGAAAATTGAAAGAAAAAATATCCATCCCTCTCTCATTACTCTGAGGCTTATCCGATTTCAAAGTATGGAAAGGAAGTATCAATAATATAGAAAACTGCAGGTAGAGTTGGGAAATGTTATATTTCCAAATGTACCAATTTTATAAACAGACAACATATCACAAAATACCTTTAGATTCCCAAATAAAGCATCTTTGTATCTGTGAAAGGTTTTAAAATGCATTATTGATTCCCTAAAAACTATTTTCCCCCTTTGGCATCAAATTTTATGGAAACTTTAAACTAACATATATATGTTGCTCAGAAGTTTCCAAAAGCAGTCCCTAAAACTGGAGCTAGGAAGAAGCATAAACAGGTAACAACAATCTGTGTTTCACCTTTGCTGTAGCAGTTTCTCTGTCAGCTTTGATGCCTTGAGCTTCCCAAGACAATTCTTCCAGTTCTTTCAGGATATCATCTTCACTAGAAATGGATTAAAAAATATATTTTGAGGTACTGAATTAGTTTATTAAGTAAATCTAGTACCAAAGCTAATAAAAATCAAATATATTTAAAATATACTTACTCAAAATCTTGCTTTTTTTTCTCCTTTTTCTTTTTCCCCTTTGCCTTTTGAGGTTCCTGTTCCTTGGCAGCACCAGCTCCTTCTATTTCTGCAGCCAAGGCATCAAGATCAATGTCATCCTTGGCACTTAAATGAAAACAAAGAAGACCTAAATGTCATTCCAGAGCAAAATAATCTGTCACATTCACTTACAGAGAATTTTTTTTTTCACTTTAGCCTTTTTCATGCATTAGCAGCCCACTGAGAAAAATCACTTGGCAAGTTCTTCCATGACAACACTTGAGTTATAACTACTCATAAGCCTCTCCGTATCTGCTTCAATAAAGTTTGAGTTACACTCAAACCCAGAAAGAGTTATAATGAACAGCTCCAGGAAGAAAATCTAGGTAATCAAGAAAAGGAAATTCATGCTTGTATTCAAGTAACCCTAAAAAAGAAAAAGAAAAAAAAAAGAAAGAAAGGAAAAGAAAAGGAAATTCACTTTTGTTGATACCAAAGTTTTTTTTGTGAGTGTCTGAATAGAATTATTTATAAAATGAAGAGAAGTTAAAAGAGAAAAAGATTCTTATTATTTGATTATCAATAACACCTAAATCTTTGGAAACCTTTGCATTTTTACTTGGAATAGCAAAAATTTTAGAGCTGAAAAGAACTTTCATCTAGTCTATTATCTCATTTTACCAAAGGGAAAACAAGATGCACAAAGTTTGAATGCTTTCAGCAAAACATCACCACACATCCAAATCTAAATAAATCAGGAATGATTCAGTAAATAAAACACCCCAAAATCCAGAACCAAACCTGCTCACAATCTTTTACATTCCTGGTTTCGTTTCTGGTTCCATCCCACAATGTTCTCCATCTACCAATATTACTTGGAATAATACACCAAACTAAGTTCCAGTTAAAACCTACAGAAAACAAAGGAGGTCAGTCTGAGATGTACAAGTAGAAAAGGTGTATGAATTCAAATAAATGATACAATCAGAAAACAAAGACCTCACGCAACATGGCCTCCACTGGTGGATGCCTTGTTGTGAAGATGCTTCACTTCAGTAAAGATAATTCCTAATATGATAAATATAAAGATTATGTAACAAGACACTGAGGACACAGAATTTATCCTCAAGGAGCTTCACAGAAGAGAGAGAGCAAATGAGTAAAAAACCAGGAATTGCAAAATGCTAAGTGCCATGAATTAAAGGAATTTAATGCTTTTATAGGTGACCAGAATTGAAATGTGCTTTTGTCCTACATTTTTGACAGTGTATTTGAGGGGGATCATAGAACACTGAACCACTGTACTGGTGGTGACTTTCCAAAGCACCAAATCCAGAATGAGAAAGTCAGACACTTCCTAGCAAAGGAGAAACCTAGACCCAAGTTACTGAAGGAGAAAAAGGAGTTAACCAGGCAAAGAGGATGCATATATCAGACACAATGAGCACAAAAACCTAAAGGTAATAACATCCATGGTGCCTCAGGAGGACTCATAAAAAGGTATCTGAATCAACTGAGAAGCTTTTTGTAGGTTATTGATTTCTTGAGCCCACTCAAGATCTAGGGAACCAGAAACTAGGGGTGGAAGCTAGGCACTGTATTTTTAGCAATCTTTCCAGGTCAGATTTGAATGGTTTTTCTTTTTTTTATAAATGAAGAAACTGAGGCACAGAGAACTTGTCCAGGATCACACAAGGCAGAGATGGGATTTGAACCCAGGAAGTTCTGATTCCGAAGTCAAAGATAGTAACCCTGCTGGCATAATCAAATTTGCATTTTAGAAAGCTACCTCTGGTATAAATGATAGGGTAGAATCCCAACTAGTTAGGAAGTAGGAAAAGGTAGGAAGCTTTTCTAGCTAATTGGGATGACAAACACATCTGACTTGCAGCAGTGGCAGGCAAGATGAAGATATATGAGTCAGATAAATACTAAGGAGATCAATCAGCAACACAAATGACCAACTGGTTGTATATAGAAAGGGGGAGGGAAGAATCAAGGATGATTCTCAGGTCTCATCAGGTAACAGAAACCTAAGTCTGGCCCAGCATCAACCATCCGGCCCAGCAGCATGAGATCAACCAGTACCATCTCCAAAGGCAGCTCTGCCAATATTCCACACTACAGCAGCTTCCGAGATAGGGTGACAAGGGAAGGTGGTTAATGATCGATGCTTGGCACCTTACCTCCAAAAACTTGCCAGCCCTCATCTGACTATATTCATCTCATCAAAATAGTTTGTGATTGCCTATACTGCCACAGTATTCATTAACAAACATTTCCAGAATAACAAAACATCGGACTACATCTGTATGCTGCTGAGTTTGAAAAGCTCTTCTGGCTAGTAAGAGATATTAACAGTTTCTGAGTGCTTACTGTTCATCAGGCATTGTGCTGACCAATCACCAGACATACTATATGTCATTTAATCCTCATAACAACTCTATTAAATTAAGCTTAAAGATGATGATACTTTATAAAAGGCATCCAGCTAGAAAGTTACATACCAGGAACTCAAGCCCAAATCTGACACCAAAATTGTACTGACTTCCTAGAAAATCAAGTTTCCGAAAATTATTTGACACAGGTACAAAATATATCAATGATATAACAACATGCTTAACAGTCTTTACCTACCATGGTTTCTAAAGTGTTCTTTCAATGTGTACTGAACTTCCTACCCCTGATTCAAGAGAATGTCCTAAAATGTCAACCATATTACAAAAGGACATGAAAGTGACACATCACATCAGTTATTTAACTTGAGACTTTAAACTATACTCTACCTACATTTCAGCCCTACTTTTCTACCTACCCATTACATACTACAGCTTAAAGATTTCAGTAAACCAAGCGTCAAATCTACAATCCAGTCATGCTGATAATGCAAGCTTTAAAACCTTTAAGGAACGTGTAAGAGTATTTTTATGTAGGTACATCCTTCTGCAGATCATTTCCCCTTTATCAAAGCTACAGTATTCTTACTAATATTTGCCCTTCCAGCCCCAATCCTTTATTCTAAACTTACTGCAGACTTCCAGAAATAAAAGGCAATTTTCTGTGGTATTCAACTCAGTGTTTTCATAGGCCACATTCCTCCATCATCAGGACAGAAAAAATGTTATAAGTTAATGGCCTTTAAAAAATGAACCTATTGGGACTTCCCTGGCGGCGCAGTAGTTACAAATCTGCCTGCCAATGCAGGGAACATGGGTTTGATCCCTGGTCCGAGAAGATCCCACATGCCACGGAGCAACTAAGCCCATGCGCCACAACTACTGAGCCTGCGCTCTAGAGCCCGCACATCACAACTACTGAAGCCCACACGCCTAGAGCCCATGCTCCGCAGCAAGAGAAGCCACTGCAGCGAGAAGCCGGTGCACCGCAACCAAGAGTAGCCCCTGCTCGCCGCAACTAAAGAAAGCCCGTGCGCAGCAACAAAGACCCAATGCAGCCAAAAATAAAAATTAATTTTTTTAAAATGAAGCTGTTAAAAATATTGCATAGGTAGTTTTTTTAAGAAACAGCCAAACTACTTTCTAAAGTGGCTTCACCATTTAACATTCACACCAACAATGAATGGAGATGTGTATTTTTTCCACATCCAGTATTTAGTATTTTTCCACATTCAGCTGGTATTTAGCATTATGGCTACTTTTCCTTTAAGCTGTTCTAATAGATGTGTGGTGATATCAAGGTCTTCCTTTTCATTTCCTTAAAGGCTAGTGAAGTCAAACATTTTTTCGGGTACTTTGCCATTCATATACATTCCGTGAAATGTGTCTTCATATCTTTTACCCTTTTCTAATTGGATTTTCTTTTAATGTCGAGTTTTGAGAACTCTTTATATGCCCTTTATATGAGTCATCAGTCAGATATGTGGTTTACCTATACTTTCTTCCAATTTGTAGCTTGTCTTTTCATCCACTTAACAGGGTTTTTTAACCAGAGCAAAAATTTTGAATTTTCATGAGGTACCATTTATCAAGTTTTTTTCTTTATGCTTTTGGTGTCGTGAAAAAGAACTTTGCACCAACTCATAGGTCCTGAAGATTTTTAACTATGTTATATTACAAAAGTTGGGTATTTTAATGTTTTGTATTTTGATCTTTTGCCTATGGTTATCCAACTGCTCCAGCAACATTTCAACTATCCACCCTATATACATAAAATTGCTTTTGCACCTTTGTCAAAATCCACTTGGCCATACTTGTATGGGGCTATTTCTAAGTCCTCTATTCTGCTCTATTGATTTATGTCTTTCCCTCTGACACTAATAAACTGTCATGATTAAGGTAGCTATACAAAAAGTCTTGAAATCAAAGTGATTCTTTTTATTCTTCATTATCAGAATTGTCTTATCTATTATTAATTCCTTCAAACTTTTCAAATAAATTTTAGAATATTCTTGTGTGAATTTACAAAAAGAATCTTGCTGTAATTTTTTTTAATTTTTATTATTATTTTTTTAATTTTTGGCTGCGTTGGGTCTTTGTTGCTGTGCACAGGCTTTCTCTAGTTGCGGTGAGCAGGGGCTACTCTTCGTTGTGGTCCATGGGCTTCTCATTGCCGTGGCTTCTCTTGTTGCAGAGCACAGGCTCTAGGTGCACGGGCTTCAGTAGTTGTGGAGCACGGGCTCAGCAGCTGTGGCACACGGGCTTAGTTGCTCCACGGCATGTGGGAACTTCCCAGACCAGGGCTCGAACCCGTGTCCCCTGCATTGGCAGGCGGATTCTTAACCGCTGCGCAACCAGGGAAGTCCGTCTTGCTGTAATTTTAATAGCAATTGCATTAACTGTATGTGAATTTAAAGAAAACCAACATCTTTATTGAGTTTTCCAATCCATGAACACCATATTTCTCCATTTATTTAGATCTTCTTTGATTTCTTTCACCAGTGTTTTGCAATTTTCAAAATTCGTATTTAATTTTTAAAGTAATCTGAAGTAGCATTTTTAATTTCTGTTTCTACATACTCATTCCTAATATACAAAAATGTGACTGAATTTTTTTATATTGATCTGGTATACTGCAACCTTGTTGAACCCACTTATTAGTTCTTTGCACTAAGCAAGGAGTTATGATTTGAAATAAAAGTACAACCCACCCCCCCCCAAAAAAACTAGACTTCATCAAAATTTAGAATATTTGCTGTGCAAAAGACCATATGAAGGGAATTTAAAAAAACAAGCCACAAAGTGGAAGAAAATATCTGCAAACTACATATCTGAAAAAAAAAAAACTAGTATCTAGACTATGTAAAGAACTCTCAAAACACATCAGTAAAAACCCAAACAATCCAATTAGAAACTGGACAAAAGGCATGAAAAGACATTTCACTAAAGAGTATTTACAGATGGCAAATAAAGGATGTTCCACATCAATAGCCATTTGGGAAATGCAAATTAAAATCACAATGGGATATCACTACACCATCAGAATGTCCTCTGCCCAAACAACACTGATAATAACCAGTGTTTGTTGCAGATGAAGAGGACCTGGATCACGCACACATTGCTAGTGAAAATGTAAGCTGGTACAGCCACTCTGGAAAACAGTCTATCATTTTCCTGGAAAACTAAAAATGTACTTACCATATGACTCAGCAATTGCACTCATGCACATTTATCCCAGGGTAACAAAAAATTTATCTCATGCAGAAACCTGTAGACAAATGCTTGTAGCAGCTTCATTTGCAACAGCCAAAAACTGGAAACAACCCACATGTCCTTCAAAATGGGTGAATGGTTAAATAAACTGTGGTTCATCCCCATTCCATGGAATACTATTCAGCAATAAAATGGAATGAACTATTGATACATGCAACAACTTGGATGGATCGCAAAAAAATCAGACTGACTGGAAAGAAGCCAATTCCCAGAGGTTATATACATACATGATTCCACTTATAAAATTTTTTATTTTCAAAAATTCATATAAGTATAGAAAAGATTCATGGTTACTAGGGTTTAGTGAGGGGAGGTGCACAGAAAGGAGATGATTATGGTTACAAATGAACAACATGAGAGATCCTTGCAATGATGGTCTGTATTTTGACTGTGGTAGTGAATATACAAATCTGCACATGTGATAATACTGTATAACACTAATCACAAACATACACGTGTGCTAGTGCAAGTGAAACTGGGAAAATCTGAATACGATCAGTGAACTGTATCGGCATCAATATCCAAGTTGTGATACTGTACAGTTTTACAAGATGTTATCATTAGAGGAAACCGAATAAAAGACACAGAAATCCCTCTGTATTAATTCTTACAACTGCGTGTGAATCTATAATAATCTTAAAAGTTTAATTAACAAAACTGAACACTGTTTAAAGGAGAAGGCAAACCTCATACTGAGAAAAAAAAATTTTTGCAATACATATATCTGATGAAAGATTTGTCTATAATATATTAAAAAATCTCTGTGACCCAACATTAAAGAACACAATTTTTAAATGGGCAAATGATTTCAACACTTAACCAAATGAGATACAATGATGGGAAATAAACACATGACAAGATGGTCAGTATCACTAACTAATAAGGAAATGTAAAAAAAATCACAATGAGATGCCACTACACAGCCACCAGAATGACTAAAATGAAGGGCTGATAATACTAAGTGTTGAGAGAGGATGTGGAGCAACTGGAACACACCTCTAGAGGGAATGCAAAATTGGCACAGCCACTTTGGAAGAGACAGTTTGGCAGTTTCTTCAAGTTAAACATACACACTTACCATATGACCCAGCAATCCCACTCCCAGGTATTTACCTAAGAGAAACGAAAACATATGTCCACACAAAGACTTGTACTCAAATGTTCACAGAAGCTTTATTCATAATCACAAGAAGCTGGGGGAAAAAAACACTAAATATCCAACTACCAGATAATTCATAAACAAACTGTCATCTACCCACACAAAAGGATACTACTCAATGATAAAAGTAAAGAATTAATGTTACACACACCAACATGGATGAATCTCAAAAGAGATTATTTTAAGTGAAACCCAGCCAGCCAATAAAGGCTACATTCTCTATGATTCTAGTTATACGAATTTTTAGAAAAGTGAAAACTACAGTGACCCACCACAAAACACAAAAGCTACAGTGATTTTTGGCCAGAAAGGACTGCCTACAAAGGGTCATGAGGGAACTTTTTGGGTTAATGGAAATATTCAGTATCATGATTGTGGTGGAAGAAGCACAACTGTATAATTTATCAAAACTTATTAACTCCACACTTTAACTTTGTGTATTTTATGTCAATTACACCTCAAAGAAGAGAATTTAAATTTCTAGGGATACTATAAAAATGGATGAGAAGTTACAGAATGGATTTATCAGTTTACTGAAAACAGTTAAGGTTAAAATTATATATACCTAATATAAGTCATTTTACCCATTTTTATAAGTTATGAAAATAAGAATCAACATATAATATTTTTATAATACCTCAATTTTTATTAACACAATGTAGTATGTAACTAAAATGACGTTACTGTGAAGGAATCTTTTAAAAACATGGTATTTCTTTATTAATTGTATGTAAAAGGCATGTGATCAACTTTGGTGCTTGGCTTTTTGGAATAGTCAAATAAAAATCATATATAAAAATAAAAAATGAGACACTTCACTTTGAGATCAATACACTAAAGCCTTTTAAATATACATAATATAACAAAAAAAAAGTTCACTGTAAAGAAGTAAAAGAAAAATTAACTTGTTTGCAAATCTCCTCTCAATTCCGAACTTGGCAAATTTCATTTATTAATGACAGACATTTTCCACTAAAAAGTTGTCTGATTTAAGTTCTACAAGAACATAGGAAATCCAACCCTTTCCCAAATTATTCCACAATTCAAAATCTCCAAGCTTCCTAGGATTCTCTCCTACCAACCCCTCTTCTCCAGTGTCTCTTTATTTTTACCCTCTGAGGAGGTCTTATAGCCTGGCTCAAAATTTCTCTGACACTGAGAGGTAGGGGTCTATGCCCCTCCCCTTTAATATGAGACTGTGTCACTGTTTACTCAACAGAATATGGCAGAAATGATGTTACAGTTTCTAAGCCCAGGCCTTCTACTTCTGGGCTCTTGAGACATTCACTGCCAAGCTAATGAGGATGTCCAGGCCACACAGAGAGGCCAAGGATAGGTGTTCCAGCTGACGTGCCAACCAACAGCGACTATCAACCACCAGAAGTGAGTGATGTGCAAGCGAGGTAGCCTTTAAGATGACTCCATCACAGTCATCATTTACCTGCAACCACATGGAGACCTCCAAGCAAGACCAAACTTGAGCTCAGTCAACCCTCAGAACCAAGAGAGAGGATGATTTTTAAATTTTTTTTTTTTTTTAAAGGATTTTCTTATTTATTTATTTATTTATTTATTTATTTTTGGCTGTGTTGGGTCTTCGGTTCGTGAGAGGGCTTTCTCCAGTTGCGGCAAGCGGGGGCCACTCTTCATCGCGGTGCGGGGACCGCTCTTCATCGCGGTGCGCGGGCCTTTCTCTATCGCGGCCCCTCCCGTCGCGGGGCACAGGCTCCAGACGCGCAGGCTCAGCAATTGTGGCTCACGGGCCCAGGTGCTCCGTGGCATGTGGGATCTTCCCAGACCAGGGCTCGAACCCGTGTCCCCTGCATTAGCAGGCAGATGAGAGAGGATGATTTTTGTTGTCTTAAACAACTAAGTTTGGGATGACCTGTTATGATACAATAATAACTGAAGCACTCACATATTTCTTTCTGTTCCTAATGGATACCAGGGCCTACAGAAGTAGAAACCACACCAGTCCTTCTTCTCTCCCCACCCCCAACTTGACCAAAAAAAAACAAAAAAATTTTTCATAATCTCTAAGTACTGAGGGAAGAAATGGTGATATCTAACCCTTTTCACTTTACTTTGGTTTCTGCTCCTCCCCTGAAACAGGCTCAATAAGAGCAAACAAGAGGAAAAACATAAGGAGGAATCCCATTCTTTACTCCTAACTCTATCCCAGCAGTGCCAGTAGCAATAAAGGAAACAGGGAAATCTAGTCCTGCCTTCTCCATAAGATGCCTTTTAGCATCTCTTTTCCTCCAACCTCCATCTCTTCTTACCCAGCACTCCTTGACAACAGTTACATATACAAACAGGAAAAACAAAAGAGGGAAAAGCCCAGCAGTCATTGCTCCTCACTAGCTCTCACCATTTGCACAACCCAACAGTTCTCACTCCCCACTCCCTCAATGGAGTTCTATCTTAAGCACCACAACCCATTAATAAATTCAGAGATACCCAATCATGCCTTTAAAAAAAAAAAGCCCTCCGAGCTTAAAATTTCCTTATGAACTGGGTCTTGACGTCTTTAAAAGGGATGTGAAACCATACTGCATTGTACAATGCAAGCAAACAGAATGTATCTTATTACCTTCTACAAAATTCAGCCTAATTCTCCACTTTCTAAATACCTCATAGTTGAAGCGGTAAGAATACAAAAGCAAGTATAAGCATCATCTTATAGACCTCCAAATATACATAATCTAAGTTCACACATTTTTATGGATTCCAATGTGTTTAACTATAAAATCAGTTTAGGGCAGCTTTTTCAAACCAGAGCGAGTACCCTCAAAGGGGGCAGGTGAGATGGGTTAGGAGGGGGAAATGCAGGGTTGTGGGTAATTTCAGAAGACTGAAAATTCTCCCCAGTAACTTTTATCTGTTTAATTTGTTTTAATTTTAATATGATAATAAAGATTTAAGATGAACATTCCATGAATCATATGGATAGACACTTTATCACAGTTCACTGTCATAGAATGTCAACCAAAGCTTTTGTTTACAAACCTCCACTAAGTTGTTTCACATTGACGAAAAAGATCAGAAGCAGACTTAATATGTAAATTAAACATTTTAGCCAAGAGAAGGTGCTGTAAAACAAAGGTGAAAATCATTAGTTCATACTGAAAAAGATTAGAAAAATTGAGTTCTTACTAGTATATGCATGCTGAACTCAAAAGAAGTCCATTATAGGAGGCAATACTTTCACAATAAAATGGTGATTTAGATCCTGCTACTCAAAAGAATAATTCCAGGATAAGCAGCATTAGTATCACCTTGTTAGAAATGCAAAATCTTAGGTCCCACCCAAGACTTACTACATCAAAATCCCCATTTCAACAAGACCCACAGATGAATCACATGCACATTAAAATATGAGAAGCACTGGTTTAGAATCAATAAAACACTATCATTCACATCAATGCTGCAAATTTGAACTTCAAAAATTTTTATATTTGTTACTGTTTGATATAAGTGTATTTAGGGTTTCGTAACTGCATAAGAGGTAAGTTTATACTTAGTTTTGGGCCTGAAGATAGATAGATAGATAGATAGATAGATAGATAGATAGATAGATAGATAGATATATGCAATACTGATAACTTAAGTCAACATTCTCAATTAATACCTTAAGGACACAAGTTATGTTCTAAATTAATTGATTAAATTGAGCACTTTCGGCACTCACAGATAGTGAACTCATAATCTTTGTATTCCATACAAGTAACTCTGGTCCTTAATACTGTTAAAGGATTCTTCCCACCTAATTTCCTTTTGTAACACCTGGCATAACCAAACAAATATTAATAAAATTTTGATGCAGGTAACTACTCTCAGGAGAGGGTACTTCTCACTTGCTGAACAACACCATCATTAGAATGGTCTGGCTGCACCTGTGTGCAGGCAATAGCTAGGCAACTGAAGATCTTGGATACTCTTTATCATCAACCCTTGCTACTCAAGAGACAGAAACATACAGCACACTCCCATTCCTTCCAATCTGGCTTGCTCTCCTGATGGCAGATTTAATTAGAAAGGGATCTGGAAGACATATGTAATAACTTTAGGAGGCAAATTTGAAATCTCAAGGGTAGCATTCCCATACTTAACCTAAACTTCACATTCTCCCTTCATCTCCTCACTGTATTATCTGTGCATATGCCAATTTGCTATATTAAAATGTAAGCTTCTTTGAGAACAGAAAACTCCTTTTTGTGTGCTCAATTCACCTCCCTTTTTAAAATATTTATTTATTTATTTATTTATTTATTTTTGGCTGCACTGGGCCCTCATTGCTGCACACGGGCTTTCTCTAGCTATGGTGAGCGGGGGCTACTCCTCACTGCAGTGCGCGCGGGCTTCTTATTGCGGTGGCCTCTCCCGCTGTGGAGCACGAGCTCTAGGCGCACGGGCCTCAGTAGTTGTGGCACACGGGCTCAGTAGTTGTGGCACACGGGCCCAGTCGCTCTGCGGCATGTGGGATCTTCCCGGACCAGGGTTTGAACCCATGTCCCCTACACTGGCAGGCAGATTCCCAACGACTGCACCACCAGGGAAGTCCCCACCTCCCTACCTTTTACAACTAGCAACCAGCAGGGAACGTAGCACATTCTTAACAGGCACTATTAAAGAAAAGCCCTATTTTAGAATGGCAACCACAATTTTCATACAATTAGAAAGGCTCACCAGTTTCATCACTGAGGCTTAATAAAAACCTTGTCTACCACCATAACAATTACTATATTTTGATCGTAGTAAAACTACCAAATTAAATTTTCTGAAATAATAAATTCAAACACCAGTTTAAAAAGCCCACTGAGAGAAAACTACAACTACATTTTATTTACCTAACACAGACAAGGATCCTTTGTATGTGAATTTTCCAAATGAATGGAAACGTATCATTCTTTAAAATTTATATTTAAAATGTAAATCTTTCTTATAATTGATTATGTAACCTCCTGAAATATTTACAAATGTCTGGGGTTGTTTCAATATAATGGGGAGAGGAAAGAGGAGAGTGGGTAGGATGCAGATGAAACAAGGTTATCTGTGACTCAGTAATATCTGAAACCGGGTGATTGACAGGTGTGTTCATTAAACTATTCTGCTTCTGTATACGTTTGAAATTTTTTATTTAAGAAAATTTACACTATAGTAACCAAAACAATGTGGTACTGGTATAAGGATAAACATCAAAAGAATAAAACTGTCCAGAAATAAATCCATTCACCCATGGTCAATTGATTTGACAGTGGTGCCAAAACCAATCAATAGGGGAAGAAATAGTCTCTTCAACAAATGGTGCTGGGACTATATCTCCACACGTAAAAGAATGAAGTTTTGGACCCCTACCCCACACTATATACAAAAATTAACTCAAAATGGGTTATAACCTAAATGTTAGAGCTAAAACAATAAAACTCTTAAGAAGAAAACATAGGTGAATCTTCACAGCCTGGCATGACTTAACAGTAGATTTTTAGATACAATACCCAAAGCACAAGCAACAGTAACAAAAATTAGGTGAGCTGGATTGTATCAAAATTTTAAAACTTTTGTAAAAATGATACTATGTCAAGACAGTGAAAAGACAACCCACATAATGGGAGAAAATATTTACAAATCATGTACCTTGTAAGGATCAAGTATCTTGAATATATAAAGAACTCTTAAAACTCAAGTGAAACAAGCTAATTTAAAAATGAGTAAAGGACTTGCACAGACCTTTGTCCAAAGATATACAAATGACCAATGAGTACATAAAAAGATGTTCAACATCATTAGTAACCAGGGAAATGCCAATCAAAACGACAATGAGACCAATCGCTAGGATGACTATTAACGGAAAAAAAAAAAAAAAAGGAACAGAATTGTTGGCAAAGATATGAAGAAATCAGAACCCTTGTACATTCTGGTGGTGCTGTAAAATGGTGCAGCCGCTGTAAAAAAGCTTGGTGGTTCCTCAAAAAGTTAAACATAGGATGATCTACCACTTCCACTCCTAGGTATATACTATACTCAAAAGAACTGAAAACTGGTACTCAAACATCTAGACACAAATGTTCATAGCAGCACTTTTCACAATAGCCAAAAGGTGGAAACAACTGAAACATCCATCATCGGATGAATGGATAAACATTATGAAGTATACATACACAGTGGAATATTATTCAGCCATAAAAACAAAATGAAGTACTGATATATTCTACACATAGATGAACCTCGAAAACGTGCAAAATGAAAGAACCCACACACAAGAGGTTATACATGGTATGATTCCATTTATAGGAAATATCCAGAATAGGTAAATCAAAAGACACAGTATATTAGTGGTTGCTAAGGGCTCAGAGGAGGACAGAAAGGGAAAGTAACTGCTTCATGGATACAGGAACTCCTTTGGGGGGTGATGAAAATGTTTTGGAACTAGACAGAGAAGACTGCACAACATCTGTGAATGTACTAAATCTCACAGAATTGTACATTTAAAATGGTTACTTTTATGTTATATGAATTTAGTCTCAAAAAAATTTCACAAAACTGATTATGTGTTTCATACCAACCTGAATGGGAGTAAACTAATATAATTTAGCACTTCAGTCATCATTCAGGAGTGACAAGTTTGTAGGCCTGCAAAAGGATTTTGTTCTTAAACCAAACAACAGCACAGAATGCAACTGCTACTTACAAGTCTCTCTAATAATTCCCCTCCATTCTAATTACCAATAGTCTGAGATAACCAAGTCCTGAAAATTCTAAGTTCAGAGTGAGAACGTGAAAAGAAGACTTACACAGACAAAAAAAAAGAATAACTTTAGCCAGATACCTATAATGAAAGTGTGACTTTTAAACATTATGAGCTACACCACAATGAAATGCAGGGTGAACCTCCTCTGCAACCTGGTTTGAAAAGCCATTGTGGAGTTGGAAATCTGAAATATGAACTGGATATTAAATATAAGAGAATTTGTGTTAATTGCACTAGGTGGGATAAGGGTATTATGGTTACATAAGGAAACATTTAGAGAGAAAATGTCTATAAAATAAAATACATAAAGCAAAAATGAGGACAAAATACTAGTAATGATTAAATCTAGGTGATGAGTATATGAGTTCATTATACTATTCCTTCAACTTTTCTGTGTGCTTGAAATTTTTATAATAAAAAATTAAAATTTTAAACTTTAATCCCAACATTTCATTTTTTAAGACTTATTAGCTACTAACATGTCTGAAAGAGAAAATCACTTTTCTCTTTTCTTCTCAAAATAGTCATTTTGTTCTCTTAAATTCTGAAGAGAACAATGGATAATCCAGTAAGTATGTGCCTTTTTCCCCCCCAGGTTCATTCCTGACAAGTAATGCCTTTAAGTAACATCCAATCTTAAGTAAAAGGTCACTGACCTGAAGTGGGGGATTATAAAACAAAATACCAGACACCAGTACTACTGTCCTTGTACTGTTTTACAGGGCTTTAAATATTGACTTTGTATATGCAAGGTAAAATTTTAAGTCAAACCACTTAAAAAAAAAAATAGCATGTATAAACTCTAACCCAAGATAAGAAGGGGGAAAAATAGAAACAAAGCATTGCAGAATTGGCACAAATAAAAAACAAACCAGGATGGCTGAAATAAGATCAAATATATCATAAATCACAAGCAATGTGTAAGTAACTTTAAACTCTTAAAGATGTTATCAAATTGATTTAGTAAGAATTCAATTTTATGCAGTTTATCCAAAGACCTCAAACAAGTACATAGAAAAGTTAAAAGTTTAAAAAAAAAAAATTAAATCCTCAACAAAACACTAGCAAACCAAATCCAAGAACATATAACAAGGACTGCACACCATGACCAATTGGGACATACCCCAGGATTGCAAAGTTGGTTCAACATATGAAAATTGATTAATGTAATCCACCATATATAAATAGTATAAGACACAAAAACCACATAATCATCTCACAGATGAAGAGACAGCAATGTAACAAAATCCAACACCCATTCACGGTGGGGGGGGGGGAAACACACCTAACACACTTAATGCGAAAAACTGAAAGCCTCCCCCCCAACTCCATGATCAGAAACAAGACAAGAATGTCCATTCACCCCATTCAATACAACACTGTACAGCAGGATCTAGCCAGAGCTTAAGGTAAAATAAAGAAATAAAAACCATTTAGATTGGAAAAGAAGGAGAAACCTATCTGAACTTGCAGTGGCAGGACCATGTACACAGAAAATCCTAAGGAATCCACATACACAACAAAAAAACATTCAAGCTAATATGAGTTCAGTAAGATTGCAGAACAGAAGATCAATATATAAAAATCAACTGTATTTAAACTGTGCACTAGCAATATACAATCTGAAAATGAAATTAAAAAATAATTCCACTTATGATAGCATAAAAAAAATTAAATGTCTCAGAATAATTTTTTAAGAGTTGCAAATGTTGTACTCTGAGAACTACAAAAATCATTGAAAGAAAACCTGAAGACCTAAATAAGTGGAAAGACATTCCATGTTCATGGATCTCAAGGCATAACATTGACAATACTCCCAAAATTGATCTACAGAAGAAATCCAATCTCAATCAAAATCCCAGCTGCCCCTTTTTTCTTTTTTTTTTTTGCAGTAACTGAGAGAATCTAATTGTAAAATCTGTATGGAAATGCAAGGAACCCAAAATAGCCAAAACAATCTCAAAAAAGAACAAAGAGAAATCACACTTCACAATTTCAAAACTTAATACCAAAGCTGTAGTAATCAAGACAGTGTGATACTGCCATCAGGATAGACATACAGATCAACGGAACAGAACTGAGAGTCCAGAAATAAAATCCTACACATATGGTCAATTGATTTGATCAAGGAATTAGAGGAGTAATAGTCTTTTTTTTTAAAATGGTGCTGGGACAATTGAATAGTCACACGCGAAGAATGAAGTTGGACCCCTACCTCAGACAATATAAAAAAATTAACCCTAAATGGCTCAAAGGTCTAAATGTAAAAATTAAAACTGTAAAGCTACTAGAAGAAAACATAGTAAATCTTCATGACTTTAGATTTGGTGATGATTTCTTAGATCTGACCTCAAAAGCACAAGCAACCAAAGAAAAAATAGATAAATCAGACTTTTTAGAAACTTTTGTTCTACAAACGACACCACCAAGAAAGTGAAACAACAATCTCCTATGGGAGAAAATAATGACAGCCCACAGAATGGGAGAAAATATTTGCAAATCATATCTGATAAAGGATTTGTATCTAGAGTATATAAAGAACTTATTCCTCAATAATAAAGAACTCAATTTTAAATTGGGCAAAGGATCTGAATAGAGAGTTCTTCAAACAAGACATACAAATGTCCAATAAACACATGAAAAGATACTCAACATCTTAAGCCATCATGAAGTGCAGACCAAAAGTCACAATAAGATACCACTTCACACCTACTAGAATGGCTATAATCAAAAAGTCAGATGATAACGAGTGTTGATGAGGATGTAGAGAAACTGAAACTCTAACACACTGTTGGTTGGAATATAAAATGGAGCAGCAGCTTTGGCAGTTCCTGGAAAAAAAGTTAAACTACTTGGCAGTTCCTAAAAAAGTTAAAACATAGAGTTACTCTACGACCCAGCAATTTCACTCCTAGGTATATACCCCAAAGAATTGAAAACACAAGTCCACACAAAAACTTACACACAGATTTTTTTAGCAGTATTATTCATAACAGCCAAAAAGTGGAACAACCTTGAATCCACTAACTGATGTACGGACGGGTAAATAAAATGTGGCACACCCATACAATGAATTCTTAGGACATGTGATTCTAGACTTATAAAAAATTCCAACTACTACATCATCATCAATCACATCTATTAGTTTCACCAGAGCTCAGTACCTGAAACCTAACGACACACAAATTTAATTAACACAGTACTTATTGTATTTTCAGAGACTGTTTATATAAAGTTTACAGTATGAAGGAAGTTTCAAAAACAGAAAAACCAAACACTATTTTAAATCTCAATAGAAAGTATCTTTCTATCACCAAAGGGAGATTTGAAAACCAATGATTCTAAACAATGACTGCTACCTGGGTGAAAAGTAGGGATTCCTCTGAAAAAATATACCTGAAATTTTATATACCATGTCTGAAATGGGAAGGAATGAAACATTAAATCATCACTGTTTTCACTTTAAACAGACAGGCTATGAGACAGGCAGTTATTCAACTAAGCTTAAGTGAGAACATTTTTTTAAAGAAATTCTGGCACTGACTGACCTATGGACAACGGCTGTCATTCTTCTATTCTCCCTCCTTTGTTAAACTGTTCCTCTTTAACAGTTGCTTCACCAGTAAAGATCCTTTGGAAAGTCTACATTTTGGAATAGCAGGATTTCTTAAATCAGCTAGTACAGCACAGTTACAAAAAAAAACCAAAACCACAGGTTCTGGAGTCTGGTTTGGCTTAACAGCTGAGAGGCTCTAAGCCTCAAGCACATTATTATGCTAAATCTGTTTCCTCTTCTATATGTTATAAAGTAGTTCTTTTATCTTTATACCTCTCCCTTCCTCCAGATTCTCAAACTGGTTACAGCATAGTTATTTCTTCTACATTAAGTGTCTTCATTATTAAAGTTATGTAAATACTGTGATTACTGCTAGAGCAAGTAGTATACTGCGATTATTTCAACAGTTCAAAATACCTGATTTGAAATTTCTTAACAGTACATATTTGACACAAGGCATAAGTTAGAAAGGGAGGGAAAAAGGAGTCATTTGTGTGTCACTAACTAAAACATTTGAATGCTGCTGTAATGTCTTTAATTTTTCTCCCTGGTCTCCCCCTCTGTTATATATTATCACAAACTAATAACCAAATCGCAATTAAGGCCTCATCCTTTAATAACACCTACTTTTAATAATAAGAGAGAGTTAAGTTGGTCAGACCATCTTGAAAAAAAGTTTTCCTACATTAACAGCAACCAAAACTATAAGATACCTAGGAATAAACCAAACAAGAAATATCCTAAAGGTTCAACCGAAGAAAATAATAAAGTTTTACTGATAATTAACCAAATAAAGAAGCATGTCATGTTACTAATTTGTTCATCACTATATTTCAGCACCTAGAACAACAGCTGGCACTTAACTGCTTAAACAGACAATATATTTCCTGAAGGGAATGATTCAATACCATAAAGATGTAAGTGTACCAAACAATCTAAAAACTTAATGGGACTCCCAATTAAAATCAGTCCCAACAGACTTTTAATAGACCTTGATAAACTCACCCGTTACATTAAAAAATCAAAAAAATCATAAGTGGGTAAAATATCAAGAGCATGAACATACCCACAAATGTCTTAAGTTGTCCTCTGAGTGCTTCTCAAACATTCTAAGCACCTGTTGGACAAACATGAATGGAAGTCAAAAGGCTTGGGAAATGTCTCACAAATGCCTAAATCTGGTTTAGGAATCCCTAAATAAACAGTTCTCAGAGTAGTTCCCCCCAACACAATTCAGGGGGTCTAAACTAATTCAAGGGGTCAAAACTATTTTCAACGTAGTACTATGAGGCTATTAGCCTAGTTTTCATTCTCATTTCCTCACAACTGTACAGTGGTGTTTTCCAGAGGCCACACGATGTGTGATATTGCTACAGACTGAATGCACAAGCAGACAAGAATCAAGCTATCTTCTACTAAGACAGATAGTAAACGTTTACAAAATGTTTACCACCATTCTTTCCATAAATTTTTGAAAATGATTATTTAAGTGTTATTTATGTTAATATGATGTTATTTTTACTTTTAAATCAATATATTTAAAGAACTTTTCAGTTTTAATTTGTAATATGGTAAGTATTGATAGACATAACCCACATAAAGAAAAGCCTTTTGGGTTCCTTAGTAATTTAAGAGTGTAAGGGGGTCCTAGGATCAAAAAGTTTGAGAACTGCTTTTCTAACCTAAGCAGACACTCAGTTCCTCAGTTAAACAATGCTTTGCCCAATGTATAGATCAACTGCCAGATTGGAATAAACTTAGAAGGCTAAGTAAAGCACAACTAGTGGGCAAGTAACATCAAAAGTAGCTACATCAGCTCCCCAGAGATCACCAGTAGAGAAGGCAGAAGAGGTTTCTATAAGCTAACAAGTTTATCATCTGCTTTCTTATTCATTTATAGCTAGGACTTATTCATTTATAAACTAGGACTTCTTCCCGTCCTTCCACATATTGATTACCTAAAGTATCAATGTAGGAACAAGGTAAGCCAAGAGAACTCTCAGATTATACATCTTTTTTTCTTTTTTGATCTAATGTATGCAGATAGTTTATTATTCATTCAAATATATTCAAATGAGAAATAAATTCCTTTGTTGAACTAGACTATTTGAACTATTTGCCACTTGGACTACTTCCTCTCTGGGACGCTTTAGAGTACCTGCTGTGCTCACAGCTCCTCTGGACAGGTTCCTTAAGCAGATCACCATGCTTTCTATCACAGGAGAGGGACCTGATACCCTGATCACACCTGGCTAGGATGAATGTCTGACACCAGGACAAAAATCTAAAACGTAGGCAGCTGTCTCAGAGATAGCCAGAACTCCCCCAAAAGGAGGAATTTTGCCAGGAATGATAGAAGCATTATGTGTAGTTAAAAACAAAGAGCTACTATACTAGCTCACCACCAGCATAGAGAATCATAGCTGAAGATACCTGTACTCAATCCTGAAAGACCTCCTAATTCCTGAATGACATCCCCACCTTCATGTCTGACTGTGAGATAGGTGAAATAATCATCTTCCTTCCCTCTATATCCTTTGTGAGGGGGTGTAGATGTATTAATCCCATTTATTAAGGTAACATACCACATTCCTTACAACATGAAAAATATAACTACCACACTTGGGGGATTAAAAAAAAGGATCAGAATGAAGAATTGGAGGCTAACTGTGAAAAACTAGATAAGCAGGATCATTTTTTCTCTGCACACATCAATAAGAGAACATTCATCGTATTGTGTAAATGGAAATGGTAAGACATCACTACAGCACACAAGATCCCATAAGATATGGTCCCATTATGTAAGCTGATGACTGGGAAGGTTATAGGAAGAAATGAAAATATTGGCCTTATATTTTGTCTATATGATCCGTGAATACTGAATCCTACCCCAGTCAACTGAAAAAGGCGGGAAAACTTGCCGAACACCTATCAAAATCTCATTCTCAGAATTTCACAAGCTGAAACAAGATTCTAGAACTCAATGTTTAAACAAAGGTCAGTCACTGATAAAACAAAACATATGTAATCCGAATAAAATTACTCAGATTAGATAGTAAAATCTAAATTTAAATGAACACTGAGTGGTTAAGAATTTAAAATAACAATATAAGGATTAAAAACACTCAAGTATTTTATGTTCTTTCCAATAACTGAGAAGTGGCTCAATGCCTTAACTTGATAGCTAATAAGCAGCTGCTCATTTCTCACCCAGTTCTTCCTGAGCAGAAACATGTCTGGCTGAGGACAGCTCGGAAGGAAAGGAGAGGTGGGAGGAGTCCACGAAGCATTAAAAAACAAACAAAAAAACTTGATATTGGCTTATGAGAAAATGTGTTTTTCCATTACACTGCCACCATTTTTCCTTCAACCCGAGCCGAAAAGTAAACACTGCAGATTTAGTCGGAGAGGGAAAAAACCCAGTAGCATTCCTTCTATACTATCAAACCAATCATTTAACAGGCTCTAGTGTTTGCAATTTAAACTTTGTCATCCATGAAAATCTTTATGAATTAGCAAAAGACGTTCACTTTTCTCTAAAAATACACGCACAAAAATAAATCTCTCCTCTGAATAGCTTTTTTCCAACGTGAAAGAGCTTGAAAAATAAAAACTGTAGCTAAAATAACATATACATAAATTTTTTA
Source organism: Balaenoptera acutorostrata (assembly GCF_949987535.1). Lineage (NCBI taxonomy): Eukaryota > Metazoa > Chordata > Mammalia > Artiodactyla > Balaenopteridae > Balaenoptera > Balaenoptera acutorostrata. Next base: position 8,145,145 of record NC_080075.1, read on the forward strand.
AAAATTTTTATTTTATTATTTATTTATTTATTTATGGCTGTGTTAGGTCTTCGTTTCTGTGCGAGGGCTTTCTCTAGTTGCGGCAAGCGGGGGCCACTCTTCATCGCGGTGCACGGGCCTCTCACTATCGCGGCCTCTCTTGTTGCGGAGCACAGGCTCCAGACGCGCAGACTCAGTAATTGTGGCTCACGGGCCCAGTTGCTCCGCGGCATGTGGGATCTTCCCAGACCAGGGCTCGAACCCGTGTCCCCTGCATTGGCAGACAGATTCTCAACCACTGCGCCACCAGGGAAGCCCAGTGATTTCTTAAATATTATCAGTTGTCTAGTCAATTTTCTAATTTCACTGATTCTAATTAAAATTAGGTTTTGTGTTTTTTTTTTTTTCGTTTTGTGTTTTACAATTGGTTTGTTTGGATCAGGATTACAGAAGTTTGTTCTTTAGATTAAAAAATATTTATGTTGGGGGCTTCCCTGGTGGCACAGTGGTTGAGAATCTGCCTGCCAATGCCGGGGACACGGGTTCGAGCTCTGGTCTGGGACGATCCCACGTGCCGCGGAGCAACTAGGCCCGTGCGTCACAACTACTGAGCCTGCGTGTCTGAAGCCTGTGCTCCACAACAAGAGAGGCCGCGACAGAGAGGCCCGCGCACCGCGATGAAGAGTGGCCCCCGCTTGCCACAACTAGAGAAAGCCCTCGTACAGAAACGAAGACCCAACACAGCCATAAATAAATAAATAAATAAATTTATCAAAAAGAGAAAATTTATTAAAAAAAAAGAAATCACTGCTAGTATTCCTTAGGCTTAACGATGACATTGTGGTTGTGTTCTATGTTGTGTTCCTGTGGGGTTTTTTTCCCTCAAGTATTTATCTTTCAGATACACCTGAAGGATTTACACATGAAAGGATTTTGAGAGTTGCTTTACCATATCTAGCAGAGAGATGAAACAGGGCCAGTCATGTGACAACAATGGTCGAAGCTGGGTAACTGGTACAGGAAGCTTTATTACATTCATCTCTATTTCTTGTATAAGGTCGAAGAAAAAAAGTATCCTAGGCACCAAAACATCCTGTCAAAAGCACAGAAATTTCTCTCCCACTAAATCACCCCAGAATTCTGCTTCTTTCTTCTTATTTATCTGCTTTGATTAACAATAAGTTCTATTCTTGAAACCAATTAACTTCCTCCAATAGACCTGTAACTGAAATACAAGACTCACCTTGGTGTCTTTTTAACGCCATTCATCAGAAAGGTGAAGGCCAGTGAGGACACAACCCAGGATTCCAACTCACAACTGGTAATCTGATTGTAACTTCAAGACCACATATCCGTTTTGAGTCAAAATGAGCTATCACAGGTTGTTTCTGTCTTTTGAATGTCTCTTACTATCCCCAGTATTTGAACTAAGTTTGCTAAGTAGTACAGAAAGGCGAAAAGTAACAAATGTTGTTCACTCCCAGAAAGTACAACCCTTTCAATGAAAAGGGGTAAAGAACTCAACCGAATATGACACCCAGAAATGTTCCAATAATCTCGGGGTACGCAACTCTACATACACCCTTACGCTCCCTCGCCCCAGAAGTCTTTTAAGTGGTTAGAAAAGACCGACCCTGGTTGGTTTGTTTCATCTCCTCCTCCTTTCTTAGGGGAGGTGCTAGAGAGCAAAGAAATGACCAAAAGGCCGGAAGAAGGAACGCGAAAAGCATGGAGTCTGGACAATCAGCCCTTAAGTAATTGAAAGCTGTACCTAAATTAAATGAAGTTAAGAGAGAGCTTGCTGCTACGCTCCTCCCGGTAACTCCAACGCACCTGAGCGGCTCCGAGGGTGGGAACACCTGGCCGGAGACACAGCGGATCCCAACTCCCTCTCTCGCCAATAATTCAAAGGTACAAAGACATAAAAAGAACTCTTCCTGACCCCCAGCAAGAGTAGCGCCACGAAAACAACTCCCAACCTCCGGGCCACGCTGGCTGAGCCGCCCCCGGCCCCGCGAGGCCGCGAGCCCTGCCCCGCGGGGCCTCGAACCCCAAACGACTGCCCCGCTCCTCAGGCCGGACACCCCTTCTCCCGGGCCGGGCGAGGAGCGGCAAAGGGACGGAGTCTCGGCTGGGAACCCGCCCGCCGCGGAGGCCCTCCGCGCCCGCCCGGAACTGGGGTCTCGGGCCCGCGCCACCCACTGTGGGCCCCAGCCGGTGCCCCGCGGGGCCGCTCTCGAGCCTCGACCCCGGTCCACCGCGCGCCCACGGGACCCGCGCCACCCCCTCAGCCGCGCCGGCCGCCGCCGTTGGGACCCCGACACTGGCTACCTGTCTTCGCTCTTGTTTTTCTGCTTCTTTCCCATCGTGTGTCAGCGGCGCTCGCAGCCCCAGCCCCTCTATTCGGTCTCTCACAGACCCACTGTCCCCCGACCGACTTCGGTCTCCGCTCGGCTCCGTTCCCCGCCGCGCGCTGCCGCCTCTCGCACCCGGCTCTCCACAGACCCGCGCACTGGGACAGGGCACATATGGTGTGAGCTCCGAGTGCGCAAGCGCATCGCCCCGCCGCCTCGGCGTGTGGACGCAGGGCGCGGCTCATGGAGAGCTGCGCCTCGGGTAGAGCGTCTCCAGTTGACCCGCCCGCCAGGCAGGAGCCCGAGCGCCCCCTTCCCGCAAGCGTCAGCCGTGCACCGACGCCCGTGCGGTTTCCAGATTCTAGAACCCGGAGGTGGACAATGAGGCTGAAAATTCCACCGTCAGCCTTCTCCCTGTGGGGAACGCAGACTTGGGGAATCGGATCTCAGTTCAGGAGTAGACTTTCGGTTTCCCTTCCACCTTTAACCTCTGTCCCTTTGTACTCGCAGCTGCGTGAAGTTCAGTAAAGAACCACAATGAACCCCTGGTGAACTGTCTAGGTGTTCCCAAGGGAGATAGAGAAATCCAGCACATGAGTCCATGACTTACCAAAAAAAAAAAACCAAACAAACCAGAAATCATAAAGCAAGGACACACCCATTAATTCTGCAAAATAGATCATAATCTTTACATTCAAAGCGAGAGCAAGTTCTAAAAATGTGTGTCAGGGAAGTCGCGAGGAAACCTACTAGGGTTGTGAAAGTGTTCTATATACGGATCTGGACGATGACACTACGAGTGTTAACTATGTAAAAACTATGGCGTATAAGTTATATTTCAACTTTTTTTTAAAAGGGGGAAATGTTCAATAAACAGAATGGAAACGAAATTGGAGTATCACTCCTGAGCAAGACAGTAGCTATTTCATTTCTGATGTAACATTATGTCAGAGCCTAAGACCGTCAACTCCAGGCTGAGCACTAAGGAACTACAAACTCCAGCATACTTCGCTCCCTCGCTCTCTGGGCTGTTTACACGGAGAGAGGGAGAGGTTGGGCCACCTCGGTTCCGGGCGGTGGGGCGCGGGAAGGGTGGGGGAGGAGCGCACGCGCAGAAGCGCTCACCGAACGCACGTCCCCTCCCTTCCCCCCCCTCCACTTCCTGGGGCGTCGCAGATTGTATCGCGTGAGAGCCGCGGCCAATGAGGAGGCGGAAGTGACGGCCGCTTCGCAGGCCCACGCAGCTGCTACGAGGCTGACGCCGGAGTGGATTGCTCTTCTGGAGAAGCTGGTTCCTCACTTCTCAGGTATCACCGAGAGCTCAGGTGAGGCAGAGAGTGGTGTGAAAAAGCCGGCCATGCATCTCGGTGCTAATGGACACCCGGCTGCTCAGCCTCCTGCCTGGCCGGGGGAGGGGCGCGGCTCGGGCGAGGGTGGGCGCGGCTCGGGCGAGGGTGTCCGCGCCGCGGAGGAAGCATTGGCGCATGCGCCCCGGGAGGCGGTGAAGCCGGGACCACCTCAACTCTGCCCTCATTTGTCTTCGGGGGCGCAGGGAGTGGCGAGGGTGCTTTTGGGAAGCGGCTGGCGTGCAGTTAAGGGTGAGGCCCCCTGGTTGTTTTGGCGGGTGCATGCCGGGGAATCAAGGAAATGGTTAGGTAATTTGAGGACAAGTCCCTGCCCACCATTCAGTTGAACTGGAAAAAAGAAGCTTGTTGTTTGGAGAATGAAGTTCTCAGGATCTCTGCACCATCTCCTTTCCCCCTTTCTGAATGCGGTGACCAGCACCACCTGTCCCCAGAGCAGCCCTTGTTAATCGTTTCTCCTCCCAGTTATCGAAGAATTGAATTCTGAGCTTAGCCTATAAACCTCTAGGGATAAGCAACCGCTACGCCCCTGGTAAAGAACAGGGTCTGACATGCAAGTCAATGTTTAATGTCGAGTTTTCTGCCTCATCCGGCCCCAGTCCTGAGAGTCACAGCGTTACGTTTTTCTTGGGAGGTAGGGTGTGTGAAATTCATTTGCTACATTTGAAATACAGCTCCTTTAAAATTTTATAGCGTTTATGAAGAAGTTACATTTTGGTTTTTTTTAAACCCGGAAATACTTTTGAAACTTAACGATAATTTGAACAAAAGCTACGCACATGTTCCTTCAACAGTTGACAAACATTTTTTGTGCATCTGCAGTGTTCTCAGCACTGCTAGCTCCAGGAATACAAAGGTGAAATCGAGTATGCTTTTTTTAAATTTATTTATTTTTGGCTGCGTTTGGTCTTCGTTGCTGCATGCAGGGTTTCTCTAGTCGCGGCGAGCGGGGGCTACTCTTCGTTGCGGGGCATGGGCTTCTCACTGCGGTGGCTTCTCTTGTTGCGGAGCACGGGCTCTAGGCACGCAGGCTTCAGTAGTTGTAGTACGTGGGCTCCAGAGCGCAGGCTCAGTAGTTGTGGCGCACGGGCTTAGTTGCTCCGCGGCATGTGGGATCTTCCCGGACCAGGGGTCCAACCATGTCCCCTGCATTGGCAGGTGGATTCTTAACCACTGCGCCACCAGGGAGGTCCCGAGTATGCTTTTCGGCTTCTTTTCATGTGTAAAAAAATGGAATCAGAAGCGAAGTTTGCAAGAAGACTATTTCTCTTCACTTCAACATTTATAGAGGGTTTGGTGGGCCAGGCTGCGTGTCTGAAGCTGGGTGAATAAGCTCACAAGTTTATTCAGATTTTTGAAAGTGCTTCAGTAGTGGTTGCAGATGTATCACATAACTAATTGAGATGCAACAGCCTCCTGCTTTGATAGGCAAAATATAAATTGAAATTCAGGGGTACCCATAAAACATTTGATTTTCTACCAGCAACAATAATACATTTCTTTTAAAATATGTAATTGAAATAGATAACAAGGACCTACTGTATAGCACAGGGAACTCAATATTTGGTAATAACTTAAATGGGAAAAGAATTTGAAAAAGGATACATGTATATGTATAAATGAATAGCTTTGCTGTACATCTGAAATTACCATTATAAATCAACTATGTGCCAATATAAAATATGTAATTGAGAGAGATCTTCTTTTCTAATCTGAATTAGATTCTATTTTTTTAAAATATTTATTTATTTATTTATGGCTGTGTTAGGTCTTAGTAGTTGCAACATGCGGGATCTTTCGTTGTGGCATGCGGGCTCTTCACTGCGGCACAGGCTTCTCTCTAGTTGTGGCGCTCAGGCTCCAGAGCATGCGGGCTTTGTAGTTTGCAGCACACAGACTGTCTAGTTGAGGCGTGTAGGCTCAGTAGTTGCGACTCGAGGGCTTAGTTGCCCCGCAGCATGTGGGATCTTAGTTCCTCGACCAGGGATCGAACCCGCGTCCCCTGCATTGGGAGTTGGTTTCTTTACCACTGGACCACCAGGGAAGTCCCTAGATTCTATTTTTAAACTCTTATCTTATATAGAGGATTGATGGAAAAATCAATATTCTTTTTAATATTTGTAGTGTTATATTGTTTGACCTCAAAGTTAAGAACACTGAGTGTCAGTAAATCAATACCAGTATCAATCTTTGTGGCCTCATAGACTTTATTAGGTAATGGGAGAACAGGAATGGAAACTAAAGCTTAGGGAACATCAGACAGAGTTCTTTACATAAGTTGTAATGAGCTCTCTTCAGAGTTAAACGAAAATCATTTAGTCAGAGATGAAAGATATGTCTTTTGCTCAACCCTGCTCTATGTTGAAGCAAAGTTTGGTGTGTATATGTGTGTGTAAAACCTCACTGCAGTTAAACTTTATCATGTTCACAGTCATTTCTGCTTTTCTTCCCTTTTCCTTTGGTAAAGAACACTGTCAGTATACAGCACTAGGTTTAATTTCATCTTTCATTTCTTTCTGGTCTGGCGATGGTCTTACAGATTTGTCTTTGCTTTAGGATAGTAAAACACAGACTAAATCAAAAGCACCTAAACTTTGGTCTAAATCGTTTTTGAGTAGTGTGACTATGATCCATTGAAAATTAAATTTTAAACCACTTAAATAAAAATTCTTAACATGACATGCTTGGTTGTCAGCAGAACACTTTGTGGACTACAAATTATATACTTGCTAACATTTTTGAAACTAAGAGAAAACTGTCTTATTTTTTTCTCTAACTTTGTAAACCTTCTCCCCAGCATCAAGGCTGAACTGTACCATTTAGAAAAATGGAAGCGAATGCATCTGTTGAAATGTTTTCAAAAGTCCTAGAGAATCAGTTGCTTCAGACCACCAAACAAGTGGAAGAACAGCTGGATTCGGAAATTCAGAAACTGGATCAGATGGATGAGGATGAATTGGAACGCCTCAAAGAAAAGAGACTCGAGGCCCTGAGGAAAGCTCAGCAGCAGAAACAAGTAACCTCTCTGCCCTGCTTTCTGAAATTGCTCTAACAGTATGCTTCTAACAACTTATCTATACCCGTGCTGCAGTAGTCACTTGTAGTTTGTAGGGTGGTTTGACCTCAGAGGACCTAATGCCGTTAAAAATTTGCCCAGAAAAAAAGATTAGTTTTAAAGACACATTCAGAATTAGCCTTATCAGTATATTAATCCACAGTCAAGTACAAGAAACACGTGCCCAGGATAATCTTCCGAGCTCAGGTTTGTGTGGTTGAGGAGAGAGTGGACGAGGAAGAACACTGGGAGGAAGAGGGGTCAGTGGGTTCCCTTCCAGGTGGAGTTATGAGAAAGCCTGTCATAACTTAGCTGTGCTCAAAGCAAATGCGTCATTAAGGAGTGTATGTGAGAGTTTAAACTCTCTGTGGAAGCTTTACCAAAGAAATAAGGAGAAAAATATCAGGGCCTCCAGTAGGTCTCAGCTCAGTGTAAGCCAACACGAAATGTATAGATACCAAAACTAGTGACACAGTCTCGGCTGTGTTAGTGTAAGTCCAGAGATGGCACTCCTGCCCCTTTCTAGTTGGACCACTTCTGGAAGACTGTTTAGAGGAGGACAGCCAGAAGACGAAGAAGTCTAGAAGTCATTTCATATGAGGAAGTCAAAAGCAAATGGAAATGTTCAGTGTGAAGGAGGGAGGACGTAGGCAACGTAGGATATCTGAAGGGCTGACGTGAAGGAGATTAGAATTTCTCTTTCTCATCTGAGGTCCAAGCTGGGATCCACAGCCCATTGTTCTGGATATACTGTGATTCAGTGTGAGAAGACTTTTCTAAGAACAGAGAGTACATATACAAATACTTTTTAAGCACACCTGCCAGACACAGTTGTAGTTATTTTCACGTTGTCCATTCACAGTAACTCAGTGAGATAGTTGCTTTATGATCTCCACGTTACAAATGAGGAAAGTGAGACTCAGAAAGGTTATTACAATTCACAGCCTGATAAGTGGTAGAGCAGTGATTCAAGCCCATGCCTTCTGCCTGCAAGTCCAGTCCTCACTTTTATTAAAACCAGCTCCTGAGAAGAGAAAGGAAACAAGCTTCCAGTTGAGGGGACCAGCTTCCTGCCACAGGAAAGGTTCAAGAAGCTGAAATGTCTGTGTGACATGGATGATAAGGGTTGATTTATTGATTTGGGGAATTGGATTAGGTGACTTGCGGGATCTTTGTTTCTGGACACCACGTGAAGACAAACACCTTTTTCTTCCCAGGATACTACCCATTGGTGGCCAGTACAGAGGAGGTTTGCTGTCTCTGAGTTAGTCATCAAAAGCAAACAGGGCTCCTGAGCTTCAGAGCTGCAGTACCCGCCCCCTCCCCAAAGACGGATTGGCTTTATCTCACAAGCATTATTTTTTAAAGCTACATAGTAACTTGGATCAAATGCTTCTGATTTTAATAGTTTCAGGGCAAAGAAATTAAGTAGACAGTTACATTCTAAATCTCTTTATAGTCTAAATTTTTACTTTCGAAGTTCTAAGAAAACGTATGTTTTAAGTTACAAGAGAGGTAATCATCTTAAATATGAGCCATGCTGTGGAGATAGTCATGGCCCACAGACTGTATTTGCATTGACACTAGCAACATAGGAAAGTACATCACCGAAAGGAATTCATTTCTCTCTAAGATAAAATCAGCTTGATTACAAAATATTATAGTGATTTGGACATAAAATATAAAGTGATATTGAAAAAGATATTTCAAATGTGTGATATTTCCCTTTTCTCCAAATCAGGAATGGCTTTCAAAAGGACATGGGGAATACAGAGAAATCCCTAGTGAGAGAGACTTTTTTCAAGAAGTCAAGGAGAGTAAAAAAGTGGTTTGCCATTTCTACAGAGACTCCACATTGAGGTAATTTGTTTCCCTCAGTGACTGTTCTTGAACATGATGAGATTGTTGAATAGAGATGCACTGACTTAATAGAGAAATTAAGAAAAATATAAAAGGAAGTAATTCCTAAGTTGTCTCTTTGTACTAGAATTATATTAAAGTTAAGCAATCATTAAAGATTAACTTAAAAACCAGTAACATACAAAAGTACAAATTATAGAAGATCAGTATTTCCATAGAAATGGCTATTTCCTGAACTATATTTTCACTAGCTAATTTTTAAAACATCTTAGAAATGAACACTTTAATTTTTTTATCAATGCCAAAAGAATTCTACTTTTGTCCCTACTATTATGATACAGCCACAGTGTTGTAAATGGGGCCAACACCTGAACATGAGCTTTGAATTGAGTCACTTCTTCTCAACTTGCAATTCACTGGGAGACAGTGGCTTGACTAAGCCTTTCACCTGAAGCAGAGTTGGGGCTACCAGGCATGGCGGGAAGGAGAATAAAGTCATTTCTATTAGACGAACCCAGATCTGCCAACCTCTTTTTGGAGGCAGATCCCTCAAAGTGAAAATAGCCCCAGAAGAGGTTATATCTTAAACCAGAGGACTCAAGCCTTTTTTTTTTTAGCCCCCAAATTTGAATACTTGCCAACATTTAAACGTTGGCAACTAATCAGATTTTAGAAATTTTTTTTTTAAGTATCAGATAACTTGATAACAGACCTAGAATTGTATGAAAGCAATTCACTGATGCCGAGTAGCTCCTGCCCCCCTTAGACACACACTCCAATGCAGAGTCTGTTATTCCCTGGGATCCCAGCCCCGCCCTCTTCTCGCATTTCCATAGCCTGCCTGGCCCTTGTCTTTGCCTCATCACCGAACAACCTGGCTATTAGTTAACACCTTTCAGGGACTGATTGCCTGGGATTTATTGACTAAGAAAATAAAGATGAAAGAAAATAACTGAGATGATGAAATCTCCTATAAGGGAAAGTGGGAAAGGGATTAGGAAGGTAAATAGAAGATTGGTATTATTTGTCCACTTATTTATTAGATGTCTCTGCCCACTAGATTGTTAGTTTTGTGAAAGCAGAGGGTTTGCCTTTGTGTCGTGGCCCACTGTGCTCTGGGTTCCTAGCCATAGAGCAGCATTGACTACACATAGTAGGTACTCAGTAAGTATACTTGATGGATTTATAAACAATGCAGCACCAGCAGTACTTACCTTAAAACAGAACTGGAAAGTCAAGATTGAGATGAGGTGAGAGATATATAGATAGGTAGATATCAAAGTTTCTAGCACATAGTACGCTAGATACTTCATGTTGTATAAAATCCTGGAGCATTCACAATCACCGTTTGAGGTAAGTACATATAATTCCTATGCTTCCTGCATGGACACCAAGACTTGGAGAGATTAAGTGACCTACCTAATGTCACTCAGCTACTAAATGATAAAAGAGGATTTGAACCCAGGTTTTAAGCCTAATGCTGTTTTAACTACACCATAACTACTACTTCTGGATTTTTAAAAAATGGACTAATTGACAAGTGGGACACAGACCTATTTAAAATAGATTCCGTATTACTCCAGTAAAACAATGGAGTTGATTTTTGTACAAATCTTCAAGAACGTATTTCTCAAAATGATTTGTCACTTGTTTGGAACTTCATTCAAGAACGGCTTATTCCCCTACCATTTTTCACTAAAATCCCATTGCTGCACTACGTGGATGATATGTAAAAAGAATCACTCAGAGGTGATGATGCATCAAGGTTATAAGAAACTCCGTGGACCCAAACCTAACTCAGGAAAAACTATACCAAGAAGTACCCAAAAAGCCTGCTAGTAAAACCAGCTACGAAGCATTCAGTGTCTTAGTCATCGAAAGCAGTAGTTCTCAAACTTTGCTGGGCGTGAGAATCACTTGCATGTTTCTCAGCTCAACTCCCAGAGAATTTTGATTCATTTGCGTATTTTAAAAGTTGACTTTAATAATCACCTCTGGGTAAGAGCTACTTCTCAAAAGGTTATTACAGTAGTCTTTCAGAAACACTAGAGGGTTGGCCAGTTTAAAATATAATTTAAAGAAAATATCGCTTTCCACTTTCCTTTTCATTCAGGCGGCTTAATAAAGGTTACTGCTGGTAATTTTCATTTCTTTAGAACCGTAATGACCATATTTGTAGCCCTTAACCTTGATATGCTTCTCACTAACAGAGCTGCACAGTTGGAAGGGTTCCTTCTCAGTGACACCATTCAGTCTTTTCTTAGTGACTTCCAAATATGGTACTACACGTTCATTTCTAATTCTGAGAACTGTTTTCCGAGTTCTGTCAAGTTCAGATTTGTCACCTGTGAGATGCCAGGAAACATGCATAAGGGAAATGACAATTTTTTATTCTTAACCATGAACATGACAACTTTGTGAACCACTTAAGGCATAAGTTGAATACTTCGTTTTTTATAAGTATCATTAAGGGAGACCTGACTTTCTAGAATACGATATCATGAGATGTAGAAAAAGAGATACCTAACCTATGAAATGGAAATGAGGTTATCTGATAGAAGCATAGGTTGGCTGCCAAATTATGAGATTCAGAAAAACTGAAAACTTAGATGTGCCTTAATATTTATTTTGAAAAAGAAATCTGTTGTTTTTAGCTTTTGATTTTCTATGTGTTGTTATTTATAGGTGTCAAATACTAGACAGACATTTGGTGATATTGTCCAAGAAACATCTTGAGACCAAATTTTTGAAGCTGAATGTGGAAAAAGCACCTTTCCTTTGTGAGAGACTGCATATCAAAGTCATTCCCACGCTAGCACTGGTGAAAGATGGAAAAACACAAGATTTTATTGTTGGATTTTCTGACCTAGGAAATACAGATGACTTCACCACAGAAACTTTAGAATGGAGGCTGGGTTGTTCTGATATTCTCAATTACAGGTAACTTTTAGTAAACTATCAATTTATATTAATTCACATATCCAGTTGATTTTTTAGAGAATTTTTTTATGTTAACATTTATTTTATGGAACTAAGATCTTTAAGCTGAGTTGTAGAAAAGTTTTCACAAAGGAAAGGCATATTTCTTAAAGTGTACATTAGCATGATCTTACAGCAAAATCAGAGTTATAAATAAAATTGATCTTGGATCTTGGAGTCCATCTAACTATAAAAGTTTTCAAACTAACAGATCCTATGGAACCTAATTCTCTGTTAATCTGGAAACCCAAAATGACACTCCAGAAGAATTGACTCCTTCCTGATTTAAACGAGGTTAATCAAATTGATAATGACTTACATTAAAAATCTAATGTTTGAAAGTAGATATTCCTGTATCACTTGTAGGATCTGATAAAATACATAAAATCTCATCTCTATGCTTAGCTTAAATTACTTACTCTGGGAAACAGTCTCAGAAAACGATCTGTTGATAAAATCCAACTTCCATTTTCCACTTATGTCTTTGTCCACTTCTCTAGACAAATAATTTATCTAATACCACAAATCAGAGCATATCATCTTATCTTTTGTGCCTGTGTTTGATTTGCAAAAATAACAGGTAAAATTTTCCAGTTATTCCAGTCAGAGTGCCTTTTGATAAGTAGGAAGGTCTCTCATCTTTTTACTTCCCTTCCTCCTTTATCACTGAATCTCTCCTCCACATGCATAAATCATTCCTACATTGTAGTGATTGATTTTGGAGTTTTAGGTTTTATTTTCTTAATATTAAGTAAAATGTTAATATTAAATAAAATTATTTTGAAGTGATTTCAAACTTTAAGTTGGAAACTAGTACAAAGAATTCTTGAATTCTTGTGTATCATTCACCCGTGTCCCTCAGTTTTCAACATTTTATATTTGCTTTATCATTCTCTTTCTCTTTCTAGATATATATAAACTTTTTTTCAGAACCATTTGATTGGACGTTGTAGATATATTGTCCCTTTACTCCTAAATATTTCTGTGTGCATTTCCTAAGAACAGGAACATTCTTACACAACCACAGTACAACTTATTAAAACATAAAATATATAGTTTACAGACCTTATTCAAATTTCACCATTGTCCCAATAATGTCCTCCATACTGGAAAAATGGGTTCCGTGTACTTACTATGTATTTTTAGTTTCCATTAACCTGTAGCAACTTGTTCCCCTCCTTTGTTTTTCAGTACTTTCACATTTTTGAAGAGTACAAGCTAGTTATTTTATAGAGCATCTCCCAGTTTGTTTCAAAATTAGATTCAGATTCTGCATGTTTTCCACAGGTAAATTAGGGAAGTGATGTTGTATTCTTTCTTCTCAGTGTACCATATCAGGAGATATGTGATGGTTTGTCTCATTGCTGGTGGTGGTAACTGTGCACTGGTTAACCAGTTGTCCACCAAGCCAACTGGTGATTGAAGGAAGAACTTTTCCAGACCCCACATTAATTTACTTCTTCATTTATCTGTATTAGAATGGGCTGTGGGTTCTTTTATTCAGTGGGTTATAGTCTGTTGCTGTTACTATTTACTTTGAAGCTCAGATTGCCTCAGATTTGGCAAGTGAGAGCCTTTCATACTGGCTTCTGTGTCCTTTTGACACGTCCCCATAATTCTTTGAGCACTTTCTTTCTGGTGCACGTATGGTCTTTTAGGGGGCCTCGTGTTATACTCTCCATAGGAACTGGCTTTTTCTCCGAGACACCATGGTTCCTTTCAGTGGCAAGTGATATTTCAAAACCAAGATCTAGCTGCTAGGAATATTTCCAGATATTTTCGAAATATTTTTCAGGCGTCATGAAAAGAGTTCCATACTAATTCTGGGTTAATGATAATGAATTCCATGAGTTTTGTTGATGTCTATAGAGATCTAAGCATCAAAAGATGTTAAATAGAATCAAATCAGTCATAACAGGCTATCAAAAATAGAGCATGGTTTTCCTGTGTCATTCTCAGGAAAGAATCTAAGACGGATTCAGCATACCCAAAACAGATCAAAATAACTGATTTCCTTCTATGCTTTTTCAGTCAATTTTGTTGGTGCATCCCGTGAAATGTTAATCAGTAATTAACGATAAGAAAATAAAACGCTGATCTAAAGCATTTAGTAGTACATAGTAAGCTTTAAAACTATTAACTATCAGTGTAAATAATATACCTCTTCCTTGACACCAACATTTTAAAGAAAGTTTTACTCTATTCCTTGTGTTATAGTGAGGATAGATTTTTGTGCAGTTTAGTATACCAGCTGTACTAAATCATACAGAATAAGTGTTTTTTAAATTTGCTTTCTTTTTAGTGGAAATTTAATGGAGCCACCATTTCAGAGCCAAAAGAAATTTGGAACAAACTTCACAAAGCTGGAAAAGAAAACTATTCGAGGAAAGAAATATGATTCTGACTCTGATGATGATTAATTCTTTGTAAATCGTCTTTTTATTTTTCCTGACTTCAGAATTAGATGTGTTTTCTATATTCTGTTGATTTCAGTACATTCGTCTCCTAATGGTCACATTCTAGAGTTTTATGCGGTTGCATCACATTGAAAAACATGTGTGATATTTTCTTTGTGGAGCTCGTGTTTAAGTTGAGGAAAACTTCTGAGTTCTAAAATTATCTGAGGAGGGTCTGGATTCTCTATTTTTGAGATTGGTTTTATCACAATATGATTCTTACATTTTTATACCATTCACAATTGTGTTTTTAATCTACTGGATTGGAAATAGAAATTCAGCACACTATTCCAGGACTAATTCTTACCCAGCATTATTTACTTTATAAAGAGGTCAAGTAACATTTACTGGTGTAACAGACAGCACTTGTAAATGATTAGAAACACTCTTTACTTCTGGAATATATTTAAGTAACTATTAAAGAACTGTATTTATTCTGTATGCTGCATGGTGTTGTTGAATCAACTGATGGCAACAGAAAGCTTTTTCAGGTTGTGAACATACTGCCTTATTTAAAGGGTCTTGATTGCTTGTATTTTAAGACATGTATTAAACAATCAAGAAGCACTTTCGAAATGGCAACATGAGACCTACAGACCCCTCAGTGAAACAATCATAACTGGGAAATATTTTTTTAGAAATTAAAGTCTCTGGAAATTGCCATAAGAGCATACAGCAAACAGAAACATTTATCCAAGAAAATACTCAATCTTGGTAAAAATAGTGAGTCTCTGTGGTATTTGAACCATGACCCTGCACCCTTCCTCCCCTCATCTCCCAGTCTTGGCCTACAATGTATCCCTAGGAGGAGCAGACTGCTAGCATCTCTCATTCCCCCAACATCTGTGTTGCAGAAGCTCTGTTCCAAGCAGCAGTAGCAAAGAGGTCTGAGGCTTCCTTCCTCCACCCAGTCCCCACTTGTAGCACAGAATATCTACCCCAGGAATACTGTTTTCTAATCACTGTTGCCCTGGCGTACTCATAAACTAGAGCAATAGTGACTAGGGTGGAGGTTCCATGGAAGGAGGGGCAAGCAGAGAAGATCAGGGGCTACCACCCACTGCTCTACTTACAGACTATTCCTAGCAAAGCCAGCTACTCTCCCCATCCCCAGTGCTGGGGGAGTAGCACAGAGGTTCTGCCCAGTGGGAGAAGCAGGCTGTAAAAACAGCTTCCATAGCATTCCCTAAAGGGACTGACTTTATTTAGAACAGAGTGAGAGAAGTTGAAGCATAAGGATGCTGCTGCAGACAAAGGAGATTTCGGGTAGGGTTGGGGGTGAAGTAAGAGGACCCTGGGATCTCCAGGATAGCAGAAAGGAAGGCCAGTGAGAATTTCAACACAGAACGAAAGAGGCAGTTCAGAGTAGTCCTACGGTTGGAACAAACCTCAACAACTACAAAAACCTAAATTCAATTAGATTGAACTGTGTGGCAATTTATGTCCCAGGGCATTGTCAAATAATAGAGAGGTCCACCATCAATAGTGGATGTTAATAGCACAGCGTGATAACAATGGAGACAGACCAACTAGAACTCTTACAGGGACGGCAGGGAAAGAAACAGCAAGAGAGCCCTGCTAAAACTACCATCCTCGGGGTTGAAGGGAGGCATCAGGGACACTGCGTATGCCCAGGTGACATACTGCAACATCAGAGGCCATAGAATTCAGGGTAAGTGGACTTAGCCAAAATGGTCCAGCTAAGTCACTAACCATAAAAGCAAACCAGCCCTGGAGGAGAAGGGACTATGAGTCTCCAGAACTGCTGTATTATGTAAAATGTCCAGTTTTGAAGCAGAAAAATAAGATCTACAAATAAACAGGAAAATGTGACTCATACATGGTGGGGGGGAAAGCAATAAAAAAAAAAAATTGCCTTTGAGTGGGTCCAGGTATTGGAAGCAGACAAAAACCTCAAAGCATCTAAATATATATACATACATACACAAATACACATACTAAAACCATGCTGAAGGTAAAGGGAGGTATGATAATATTCCCTCAAAGAATATTAATGGAGATAGAAATTATTTTTAAAGACCCAAATGGAGATCTCTGGACTTAAAAAGTATAATAACTGCAATGAAAGATTCATTAGAGGGACTCGACAGTAGCTTTGCAGTAGAAAGAAAGCCAATGTGGGGATTAATCAATATAGATAATGCAATCAGAAGAACAGGAAAAAGGAATAAAAGAAAAACAGCTTCAGAGAAACATGGAACATCAACATATATGTCATGGAAGTGCCACAAGGAGAGGAGAAACAAGTGAGTAGAAAAGTTATTAGAAGAAACAATGCCTAAAACTCTCAAATTTGATGAAAAGCATTAATCCAAGAAGGTCAGGTTCTGAAAATAAAAGGATCCACACCCGTACATACCAGAATAAAAATGTTAAAAGACAGAAGAATCTTGAAAACAAACCACTCATCATGTACAAGGAAACCACATTAACAGTTGACTTATCAGAAACAATGAGGACCTAAGGCAGTGGAAGGACATGCAAACTGCTAAAAGGAAAAAACTCAACCAAAGAGTTTATATCTAACAAAACAGTCTTTCAGAAATGGAGGCAAAATGACACACAAGATTTTAAGAATTCATTCCCAGGAAACCCACCTTACAAGAAATGCCAAATGATGTTTTTCCATCTGAAAGGAAGTGAGATCCCACAATTATTCAAACCTTTACCAAAAAACAATGCCAATTAAAATGTAAGAAATTATAAAAGACATTGTAACGACTTATTTTCCCTTCTTTCAGCTGATATAAAAGCAATTGTATAAAACAATATACATATATATATAATTGTGGTGTTGCACCTATAACATATGGAAATGTGTATTTGCATATAACACCATAAAGCAGGTGGGAGCAAATATTTCGTACTTCAATAATGAAACAACAGAAAGCTAATAAGAAATTGTGAATTAAAAGGTTAATTTTTAAAATCTAACAATATATTCAGCTACTTTAAAACAAAATTATAGAAAGTATTATATGTTTAACATATAGCAAGGCAATGTGTGTAACAAAGGGAAGAAGTGATAGAGCTTTATAGGAGTAACATTTCATTAGAATTAAATTGCTATACAGCTAAAGTAGATTCTGACAAGATGCATACTGTAAGTCCTAGAGTATCCACTAAGCAAATAATTCCCAAAATATACAGAAAAATATTATTAAAGAACAAAATATTACACTAGAAAATATTCACTTAAAGAAACCAGAGCGTTTCTAGAAAGCCAAGAGGGAAAACAAGGCAGAAATAAAAAGGTCTATTTTCCGTAGGACTTCGCTCTAGCCCTGAGTTATTTCATCTCCCCATCACTCCTGGGGGTACTGTCGTTCCGAAGTTTTGGAAGACGGACTCTCCGCCCCGGAGGAAAAATCAAGCCTGGCCAGGCGTGGTGGCCCTGATTCTGGCTTCACTGAGAAAGTGAAAAACATCCAACTACAGCACCCTCTGCCACTCTTCTCAAACCGTGTGGACGAAAGGCTCTTGGTGCTCCAGCCAGGCATCAGGGCCGTGCCTCTGAGGTGGGAGAGCCAACTTCAGAACACTGGTCCACAAGAGACCTCCCAGCTCCACGTAATACCAAACGGCAAAAATCTCCCAGAGATCTCCATCTCAACATCAAGACCCAGCTTCACTCAACGACCAGCAAGCTACAGTGCTGGACATCCTATGCCAAACAACTAGCTAGACAGGAACACAACCCCATCCATTGGCAGAGAGGCTGCCTAAAATCATAATAAGGCCACAGACACCACAAAATACACCACCAGACGTGGACGTGCCCACCAGAAAGACAAGATCTAGCCTCATCCACCAGAACTCAGGCACTAGTTCCCTCCACCAGGAAGCCTACACAACCCACTGAACCAACCTTAGCCGCTGGGGACAGATACCAAAAACAACGGGAACTACGAACCTGCAGCCTGTGAAAAGGAGACCCCAAACACAGTAAGATAGGCAAAATGAGACGACAGAAAAACACACAGCAGATGAAGGAGCAGGCTCAAAACACACTGGACTTAACAAATGAAGAGGAAATAGGTAGTCTACCTGAAAAAGAATTCAGAATAATGATAGTAAGGATGATCCAAAATCTTGGAAATAGAATAGACAAAATGCAAGAAACATTTAACAAGGATGTAGAAGAACTAAAGAGGAACCAAGCAATGATGAAAAACACAATAAATGAAATTAAAAATACTCTAGATGGGATCAATAGTAGAATAACTGAGGCAGAAGAAAGGATAAGTGACCTGGAAGATAAAATGGTGGAAATAACTACTACAGAGCAGGATAAAGAAAAAAGAATGAAAAGAACTGAGGACAGTCTCAGGGACCTCTGGGACAACATTAAACGTGCCAACATTCGAATTATAGGGGTACCAGAAGAAGAAGAGAAAAGGAAACCAGAAAAAGGAGAACAAAGGAACAAAGAAGATGTAACATATATAGAAGACAAAAAGGTAAAAGGACATGTAAACCCAACCATATACATAGTAACAATGCATGTGAGTGAATTATTACTCATGCCTAACAATGATTAGGCCCAGGTTGTCAGACTGGATAACAAAAACAAGACAACTATATTGTGTCCACAGGAGACACACTTTAAAATCAAAGGTAAAACTACAATGAAAAAGCTATACCATGCAAGCACCAGTCAGAGAACTGGAGTGGCTAAACTAAAAGACTTGAAGATAAAAGCTTATT
Source organism: Balaenoptera acutorostrata (assembly GCF_949987535.1). Classification (NCBI taxonomy): domain Eukaryota; kingdom Metazoa; phylum Chordata; class Mammalia; order Artiodactyla; family Balaenopteridae; genus Balaenoptera; species Balaenoptera acutorostrata. The sequence goes on from NC_080075.1 coordinate 8,163,920, forward strand.
ACAGATAAAGAGGGTAATTTTATAATAGAAAAGAACCTGTCAAGAAACTATAACAACATAAACATCTGTGTTCCCCACAACAGAACTCATGTTCTTGACAATTCTGTATTTTCCTGCAAGAATTCTGAAGCAGAACTTGATAGAACTGAGGGGAAAATAAGACTATTCAGCAATACTAGTCAGAGACATGACCCTGCCTCCCCTTTAAATAATGACTAGAAAAACTAGTTAGGAGATCCACAGGGAAATAAGACTTGAACAGCACTATAAACCAACTACACTTAACACATCTATAGAACCTTCACACAATAGACAATTCTCAAGATCACATGGAACATTCTCCATGATAGACCATATGGCAGACCATAAAAAAGCCTCAATAAACTGAAAAAATATTAAAGTCGTAAAAGGTATGTTCTCTGACCACAATGGAATGAAATAAAGACAAAACTGAGAAATTCAAAAATATGTAGAATTTAATGAACTCTTAAATAACCAATGGGTCAAAGGGAAAGTTCACAAGATAAATTAGGAAATCCTTTGGGCTATATGAAAATAAAAATGCAACATAACAAAAAACTTATGGGCTGCCACTAAAGCACCATTTACAGGGAAATTAATAGCAGTAAACACCTATATTAAGATAAAAAGATCTCAAGTCAATGACCTTCCACCTTAAAATACTGGTAAATGGGAAATTTATAGTAGTAAACATTTTAAAAAGAGGGAGACTTCCAGTTTCTGGTCCAGCATGTAAGAAGCTTGGAAGTCACCATTCCATCCTAACAAGTAAAAAGCTGAACAAACAGAAAAATCAACAACTCTTCTTATATCCATAAGAGAAGTTAGGTCACAGGGAAAACCACTGTTCCTAAAATTAGACCAACAGATAATACAGAGAATTACAATTTACTGGAGCAGCAATCTCCTTGGGAACCAGTGCCAGGGTAGGGAAAACTCAACTATAGTTTGATGAATTTCTGGAGGCTCAGTGTGGACAAGTCAGAGTTAAAACCTCCAGGGGAACTCATTCATCAGGGGAGGGGAGACCCTACACTGGTGAGTGTTAACCTCCTGGATCTCTATCAGATTCTCAAAGTGAATGTCAAAGAAAAATCCCTTCATGGTTCTGTCAGGGGGAAGGGAAGAGGAACCATTTTGAAATATGCCAGAGCATTCTGTTCTCCTTAATAAGGTCTGGCCTTCAGACCAAAGCCTAACTGCCCTGGGGAAGGGAAATACCCAACCCTAGTCCTGATTTACCATCCTGTCCTACCTAAGAGGTGAGGAGAAAAAAAGCATGAGTGAAGTTCACAGTCCAGAAGCACAGGCTCACTGAAAGTCAGAGACGTAATCATAGGAATAAAATGTTTTTGCTCCTCCCAAACCTTATCACAACACTACTAAAGCCTGTTTACAACAGTTCCTCTTACCCAGTACACCATGCTCAACTATCAAGAAAAAATTAAATGACAACAGTAAAAAGCAAAAAAAAACCCACAATTTTAAGAGACAGAGCAAGCATAAAACCCAGACTCAGATATCACAGGGTGTCAGAATTATTAACTAGGATTTTTAAAACCATGATTATTATGCTAAGGGCTCTAATGGATAAAGTAGACAGCATACAAGAACAGGTGGGCAATGTCAGCAGAGATACCTAAAGTTTAGGAAAGAACAAAATAGATACTAGAGATCAAAAACACTGTAACACAGATAAAGAATACCTCTGATGGACTTATTAGTAGACTAGTAGACATGGATGAGGAAAGAATATCTGAGCTTAATGATATTGCAATAGAAACCCCCAAAACTGAAAAAGAGGGAAAAAAGGGGAGGGGGCCTAAAAAAAATAAGCAGAATATCCAAGAACTGTGGGACACCTATAAAAGGTGTAACATAAGCATGGTGGGAATACCAGAAGGAGAAAAGAGAAAGGAACAGAAGAAATATTTGAAACAATAATGACTGAAATTTTCCCAAAAATTGATATCAGATACCAAACCGTGGATCCAGGAAATCTCAGAGAACACCAAGAAGGAAAAATGCCAGACAAAAAAACCCACAAAAACCTTCACTGAGACTTATCATTCTCAAACTACAGAAAAATCAAAGATATAGAAAAAAATCCTGAAGGAAACCAGAAGGAAAAAATACCTTTCACTCTTCTGTAGGTAAGTTAAGAATTACAGACTTCTCCTCAGTAACCATGTGAACAAGAAGAGAACATAGTGAAATGAAAATGTTGAGAGAAAAAAGCCCACAAACCTAAAATGCTGTACCCTGTGGCATTACCTTTCAAAAGTGAAGGAGAGATAAAGGCCTTTTTGGACAAACAGAATTGAGGAAATATGTTGCCAGTAGACCTGCCTTGAAATAAATGTTAAAAGTTCTTTAGAGTGAAAGAAAATAATGTAGGACAGAAAATTGGATCCAAATAAGGAAAGATCAGAAAAGGAATATGTAAAATAAAGACTTTTTTTTCTTAACTGATCTAAAGATGACAGTTTGTTCATAATAATAAGAGCAATACCTTATTCGTCTATGTATGCTTGTGTGTGTACACACATATGCTTGTGTATGCTTATGTGTAAGTGAAATGAATGACAGCAATGATGCAAGGGATAGAAGAGAGGAATTAGGATTATTTTGTTATAAGGTATTTACAGTACTTGTGAAGCAGTACAGTGTTATTTGAAATTGGATTTGGGATTAGTTGTAAACATATATTGCAAACTCTACAGCAAACTCTTTAAAAAAAAGTATAACTAATATGCTAAGAAAGAGAAAATGGAATCAAAATGTTCAATTAAAGCCACAAATGACAGAAAAAATGTGGAAGACAAAAATAGGGACAAAGAACAAGAAAAATAGAAAAAACAAATATTATATCTATTAACCCAACTATATCAATAGTCACTTTAAAGATTAGTGGTATACATATGCTGATTAACAGAGATTGTAAGACTGGAGTTACAAAAGACCCAACTGTGTTGTCTACAAGAAACCCACTTTAAATATAAAGACACATATAGATTAAATGTTAATCTTTAAAAAGATATACCATTCTAACACTAATCATAAAGAAACTGAGACTAGCTATATTAATTTCAGGCAGAGCTGACTTCAGAGCAAGGAAACTTGTCAAAGATAAAAAGGAGACTTACATAATCTAAGACATGACAATATAATTTGCATGTGCATTGAAACATCAGAATATGTGAGGCAAAAAATCAGACAGAACTGCAAGGAGAAATAAGTGAATCCACTATTATCATTGGCGACTTTAACACTCCTCTATCAGAAATGGAAAGATCCAGCAGGCAGAAAAATCAGGACATAGTTGAACTCAACAGCACCATCAATCAATTAAGTATCATTGATATCTATAAACTACTTGATTGAACAACAGCAGATTACACACTCTTCTCACATGAAACATTCACCAAGGTAGAACACATTCTGGGCCATAAAATACACCTTAACAAATTTAAAAAATAGAGATCATATAAATGTCTGCTCTCAGACTACAGTGGAATCAAACTAGAAATTAATAACAAAAAGATAGCTGGAAAATCCCCAAACAGAGATTAAACAACACATTCTTAATAACACATGAGTCAAAGAAGTCTCAAGAGAAATGTTTAAATATTTTCACTAAATGAAAATGAAAATACAACTTATCAAAATTTATGGGATGCACTACTATATATAAAATAGGTAACCAATAAGAGCCTACTGTATAGCACAGGGAACTCTACTCAATACTCTGTAATGACCTCTATGGGAAAAGAATCTAAAAAAGAGAGGATATATGTATAAGTATAAATGATTCACTTTGCTGTACAACAGAAACTAACACAACTTTTTAAATCAACTATACGCCAATAAAAATTAATTTTAAAAAATGTATGGGATGCAGCAAAGGCAGTGCTTAAAAGGAAACTTATAGCACTGAATGCATGTATTAGAAAAGAAGGTCTAAATAAATCATCCACCTTAGGAAAGTTGGACAAGAGAAAATTAAATCCAAACAAGCAGGAAAAAAAGAAATAATAATTATTAGAGCAGAAATCAATGAAACTGGAAGTAGGTAATCAATAGAGAGAAATCAACCAAACCAAAAGCTGGCTCTTAGAAAATATCAACAAATTTGATAAACCTCTAGTCAGGCTAAGAAAAAAAGAAAGGACACAAACTATTTTACAGAAATGAAAGAGGAAACATCACTACAGAGCATGGACATTAAAAGGATAATAAAGAAATAATATGAACAAATCTGTGCCTACAAATTTGATAACCTAGGTGAAATGGACCAATTCCTTGAAAGACACACTCTGCTAAAACTCACACAAGAAATAGATAAATCTCAAAATGCCTCTTTCTATTGTATTATAAAATCAACAACTACTAATCTTCCAAAACAGAAAGCACCAGACACAGATGGGTTCACAGGTGAATTTCAGCAAACATTTAAGGAAGAAGTTACACTAATTCTCTACAATCTTTTTCAGAGGATGGAATCAGAGAGAATATTTCCTAACTCATACTATGAGACCAGCATAACCTTAATGCCAAAAAAAAAAGACAGTACAAGAAAGCGACAGACCAATATCTGTCATGAACATAGATGCAGAAATTCCCAACAAAATATTAGCAAATCAATCCAGCAGTTTATTAAAATAATCATACAGCACAACCAAGTGAGATTTATCCCAGGTATGCAAGACTGTTTCAATATTCAAAAATCAATGTAATCACAGGCTAAAGAATTATAATCACATAATGATATCAATGGATATAGCAGAAAATGCATTTGACAAAATCCAACACCATTCATGATAAAAAAAACTCTCAGGGAACTGAGATTAAAGGGGAATTTCCTCAATTTGATAAAAAATATCTACAAAAACCTACAGCTAATATCATACCTAATGGGAAGAAGTTTGAAGTTTTCACATTAAGATCAAGAACAAGGCAAAGATGTCTGCCCCTCTCACCTTTGCTTTTCAACATCATATTGGAAGTCCTAGAAAATGCAGAAAGAAAAGAAAATATATACAGATTGAGAAGGAAGATTGTTTATTTGTAGATGACATAATTGTCTGTGTAGAAAATCTGGAATAATTGACAAAAACAAACAAGCAAATGAACAAAATAAAAAACCCTCCTGGAACTAATAAAAGTTTATAGCAAAGTGCAGGATACAAGGTTAATATACAAAAGTCTATTGCCTTCCTATATACCAACAATGAACAAGTAAAATTTGCAATTAAAGACATATAAGCATTTACATTAGTGCTCAATGAAATAGACAAAGCTAATAAGATATGTATAAGATTTGAGGAAAACTATAAAACGGATGAAAGATATCAAAAAGAACTAAATAAATGGAGAGATATTCCATGTTCAGGATAGGGAGACTCAATACTGTTAAGATATTAGTTGATATATAGATTTATAGGTTCAACTTGATTCACGGATTCATGAATTTAATCCATAAATTCAACACAATCCAAATCAAAATCCCAAAAACTTATTTAGTGGATATTGACAAACTAATTCTCAAGTTTATATGAAAAGGAAAAAGGCTCAGAATAGCCAACACAATATTGAAGGAGAACAAAGTTGGAAGACTGATAATACGCAACTTCAAGACTTATGATAAAACTACAGTAATCAAAACAGTGTGGTGTTGGTGGAAGAATAGACAAATCAATGGAATAGAATAGAGAGCCCAGATATAAACCCATATATGTATATGTATATGTATGTATGTATGTGTATGTGTGTGTGTATGTGTGTGTGTGTGTGTGTGTGTATATATATATATATATATATATATATATATATATATATAGTTAACTGATCTTTGACAAAAAAAGCAGAGGCAATATAATGGAGCAAAGATAATCTTTTCAACAAATGGTGCTAGAACAACTAGACATTCACATGCCACCCCCCCCCCAAAAAAGCAAATCCAGACACAGACCTTATACCTTTCACAAAAATTACCTTCTATGATATATAAAAATCTCAATAAAACTTTTTTAAAAAGGAAAAAAAAAATTACCTCCAAATGGATTTGAGAACTAAATGTAAAACACAAAACTCAAACTCCTAGAATATAGGAGAAAACCTAGATGACCTTGGGTATGTGATGACGTTTTAGATGCAACACCAAAAGCACAATCCATAAGCACAACACCATAAGCACAATCCATAAGAATTGATAAGCTGGCCTTCATTAAAATTAAAAATGTTTGCTCTGTGAAAACAAATATCAAGAAAATGAGAAGACAAGTCATAGAATGAGAGAAAATATTTGCAAAAGACACACTGATAAAAGAATAATCTGAAATATAAAAATGACTCTTAAAACTCAATAATAAGAAAACCAAAAACTTGAGACTTCCTTGGGCGCAGTGGTTAAGAATCCGCCTGCCAATGCAGGGGACATGGGTTCAATCCCTGGTCCAGGAAGATCCCACATGCTGCAGAGCAACTAAGCCCGTGTGCCACAACTACTGAGCCTGTGCTCTAGAGCCCACAAGCTGCAACTACTGAGCCCCCGTGCCACGGCTACTGAAGCCCGTGTGCCTAGAGCCTGTGCTCCACAACAAGAGGAGCCACCACAATGAGAAGCCCACGCACCACAACAAAGAATAGCCCCTGCTCGCAGCAACTAGAGAAAGCCCGCATGCAGCAACGAAGACCCAATGCAGCCAAAAATAAATAAATAAAAATAAATAAATTTATTTTTAAAAAAAAGAAAACAAACAACCCAATTAAAAGATGGGTCAAACACCTGAACAGACACCTTACCCAAGAAGATATACAGATGGTAAATAAGCACACAAAAATATGTTCCACATCACATGGCATGAGGGAAATGCAAACTAAAGCAATGAGATACCATTACACACCTATTAGAATGGCCAAAATCCAAAACACAGCACCAAATGTTGGCAAGGATGTAGAGCAAGAGGAACTCTCTTTCATTGCTGGTAATAATGCAAAAGGGTACAGCCAGTTTGGAAGACAGTTTGGCAGTTTCTTACTAAACTAAACATACTCTTACCATATGATCCAGAAATTGCACTCCTGGTATCTACCCAAATGAGTTGAAAACTTATTTCCACACAAAAACCTACACATGAATGTCTATAGCACCTTTATTCATAATTGCTAAACTTGGAAGCAACCAAGATGTCTTCAGAAGGTGAATGGATAAATAAACTGTGGTACATTCAGACAACGGAATAGTATTTAGTGCTAAAATTAAATGAGCTATTAAGCCATGAAAAGACATGGAGGAAACTTAAATGCATGTTAGACAAAGTGAAAGAAACCAATCTGAAAAGGTTATATACTGTATGGTTTCAACTTTATGACATTCTGGAAAAGGCAATATGGAGGCAATAAAAAGATGAGTGGTTGCCGGGGATTAAAGGGGAGGGAGGTATGAAAAGGTGAACCACAGAGGATTTTTAGGGCAGTGAAACTATAATCTTCCTAGACTTAGGGTTACATCCTGATAAGATAAGATATTTTCAGTTCATGGTGGGTTTAAGTCGAAAATGCATTTAATGAACCTAACCTATCTAACACCATAGCTTAGCCTAGCCGACCTTAAATGTGCTCAGGACGCACATTAGTCTGCAGTTGGGCAAAATCATCCAACACAAAGCCTATTGTATAATAAAGTGTTGACTCTTTCATGTAATTTATTGAATACTGTACTGGAAGTGAAAAAAAGTGAATGATTGTATGGGTACAGATGGTTATAAATGTATCAGTTGTTTACCCTAGTAATCATGTGCTGACTGGAGCTGTGGCTCACTCCTGCTGCCCAGTAACACCAGAGAGTACTGGCCAACATAACACTAGCCCAGGAAAAGATCAAAATTCAAAGTTCGGTTCCTACTGAATGCTTGTTTGCTTTCACACCATTATAAAGTCAAAAAATCATTAAGTTGAACCATCATAAGCCAGGGACATCAGTGTTCTGTATGATACTGTAATAGTGGATACATGTCATTATACCTGTATACATTATACATTATACAAATTATACATTTGTCCACATCCATAGAAAGAGCAACAGTAACAATGAACCCTAATGTACATGGACTTTGGGTGATGATGATGTGTCAAGGCAGGTAGGTGATCAATTGTAACGAATATGCCACTCTGGTTGGGAATGCTGATAATGGGAGAGGCTATGCATGAGTAGGAGCATGGAATATATGAGAAATCTCTGCACTTTACACTCAATTTTCCTGTGAACCTAAAACTGCTCTTAAAAACGTATATTTTTTTAAAAAGGGAAAGTCTCAAATTAATAAGCTAACTTTACATCTTAAGGAAGTCAGAAAGAAAGACAAGCTAAACCCAAATCTAGCAGAAGAAACTAATAAAGATTAAAGCAGAGACAAATAAAATAGAAATTTTTTTAAAATAGAGAGAATTGATGATACCAAAAATGGTTCTTTGAGACTATTAACCAATTTGGCAAACTGTTAGCTAGATTGAGAAAGAGAGAAAAGATGAAAATAACTAATATCAGAAATGAAAGTGGGGATATTACTACTGACCTTACAGAATTAGAAAGGATTGTAAGATAATATTATGAACAATTATACACCAACAAATTAGATAACCTGGAAGAAATAGACAAATTCCTAGAAAATGCACGACTTACCAAACCACCTCAATAAGATATAGAAAATCTGAACATACCTTTATTGAGTAAAGAGGTTGAATTAGTAATAAAAAGCCTTCCAGGAAAGAAAATCCAAGACCATATGGCTTTGCTGGTGAAGTCTACCAAACGTTTAAAGAAGTAACACTAGTCCTTCACAAACTCTTCCAAAAAAAGAAGAGGAGGAAACAATTTCTAATGTATTCTATTAGAGGTCATATTACCCTCATAACAAAGCCAGACAAAGGTACCTAAAGTACAAAAAAAACTGCAGACCAATATCACTTATAAATATAGTTGCAAAATCCTCAATAAAATACTAGCACATGGAATTGAACCACATATCAAAAGGATTATACACCATGACCAAGTAGGATTTATTCCAGGATGCAAAGATGGTTCAACATAAGAAAATCAATATAATACACCACAGTAATAGAACAAAGGAAAAAACTCACATGATCATCTTGATGCTGAAAAAGCTTTTGAAAATATCTAACATCCTTGCAGGATAATAACACTCAGAAAACTAGGAATAGAAGGGAACTTCCTCATTATGATTCATGTAAAACCTCAAATCTAACTTCATATTCAATGGTAAAATTTTCTCTCCTAATAGCAGGAACAAGACAAGAAAGTCCACTTTCTCATCACTGCTATTCAACATTGTACTGGAAGTTCTTGCCAGAGCAATTTGGCAAGAAAAAGGAAAGGCATCCAAACTGGAAATGTGGAATCAATCTACCTCTCTTTACAGGTGATATGCTCCTATAAATGGAATATCCCAAATAATACATAAATAGACAGAAAAAACCTACTACTAGAATAAATGAATCCAGCCAAGTTGCAGTGTACAAAACAAACACACAAACTCAGTTGTGTGTTGACAATATACTAGCAAGGAACAATCAGTAAAGCAATTAAGAAAATAATGCCATTTACAATAGCATCCAAAGAATAAAATACCAGGAATAAATTTATCCAAGGAAATGAAATACTTGTACACTGAAAACTATACAACGTCACTGAAGTAAATTGATATATATTTAAAAAATTGAAATATATCTCGAGTTCATGAATTATAATATACAATATTGTTAAGATGGCAATACTATCAAAAGCAATCTAGAGATTCAATATAATCCCTACAAAAATTCCAATGGCCTTTTTTGCAAAAATGGAAAAACCAATTCAAATTCACATGAAATTACAACTCAACAACAAAAGGCAAACAACCAATTTATAAATGGACAAAGGACTTGAATAGATATTTCCTCAAAGAAGATACACATATAGCCAACAAGCACATTAAATATGTTCACCATCATTAGTCATTAGGGAAATGCAAATCAAAATCACAATGAGATACCACTTCATACCCACTAGAATGACTATAATTAAAATTAAAAGAGAACAAGTGCTAGGATGGGTGTGGATTGAAACCCTTGTAAATCACTGGTGAAATGTAAAATGGTGTAGCTGCCATGGAAAACAGTTTGTTGGTTCCTCAAAGCATTAAACATAGAAATACCGTATGGCCCAGCAATTGAACTCTTAAGTATATTCCCCAAATAATTTAAAACAGCTATGCAAACAAATGTAAATACATGTTCATAGCAATATTATTCATAACAGCCAAAAGGTGGAAACACCCAAATGTCCGTCACTGGATGAATGAATAAACAAGTTGTGATACATGCATACAATGAAATATTACTCAGCCACAAAAAAAGAATGAAGTACTAACACATGATACAACATGGATGAACCTGAAAAACATTATTCTAAGTGAAAGAAGACAAACACAAAGCTACATATTTTATGATTCCATTTATACGAAGTATCCAGAATAGGTAAATCCATAGAGCAGATTGGTAGTTGTGAGGTGGTGGAAAGAGAGACCGTTATCTACCATTTGTTTTACCTTTTTTTTTTCTTGTATCTTTTGAAACTCTGTGTTGACTCCTTTTTGACAATTTTTTTTTTTTTACTTTTTAAAAATTGAATCATTACTGAACAAAAAATATATATAATAAAAAGGAACTGTACTGGAAAACCCATTGTGATTGGGACAGAAGCTGAATATTAGGGGATTTTAGGAATGAAATGAGACAGAAGGGGAAAAGTAAGGGATATGAATAATTTTAGAAAAACTTAGAAGGGACATGAAAGCCACTCTTCAGGTTGTCAGTAGCAGGCTGGACTATTTTAGTTGATGAGAATCTGAGGTACCCTGCAGAAGTCAGGACAGTCTCTAACATGGACTCTGCTTTCCCCACCACTTAGCTACATAGCTTGAACATTTTCCCATATCAGTACGTACAGAGCTACCTCTCTCTTTAATGAATGCAAAGTATTCTATTGTACAGATGTTTCATATGAAAATGTTTCCTAATCAGGCACATGTGAAAGAGAAAACCCTCTGGACTCCCCTCTCTTTTTTCTTTTTTTAAAATATTTATTTATATATTTGGTTGCACCAGGTCTTAGTTGCAGCAGATGGGCTCCTCAGTTGTGGCTTGTGGGCTCCTTAGTTGTGGCATGTGAACTCTTAGTTGCAGCATGCATGTGGGATCTAGTTCCCTGACCAAGGATTGAACCTTGGCCCGCTGCATTGGGAGCACAGAGTCTTAACCACTGTGCCACCAGGGAAGTCCCGTGGACTCCCCTTTCTTTTTAACACCCCCCCAAATCCTTATTTTATGAAAGAGTTGCCCTGTGTCATCAGTTCCACAGAAATAAAATGTGGACTGCTCTGGGCCAGCAACCTCAGCAATGTTCTTTTTTTTCTCTTTCATAAAAGAAGAGGAAACCAAATCTCTAAATGAGATCTCCAAGTAAAAACAAACAATATTGGGCAAAGTACCAGGTTTTGTGAGCTCATAAAATGTAAAGCACAGATTACACATTATGAAATAGCCTTGAGAGCTATCTTAACTTTTTAATTGTCTGAAAAATAACATTACTGAATATACCATTCCCACTGAGAAGTCAGAGGCTGGGAATGAAAATTCCCACTGACTGCACTCAGGACTTCAGCAGGAAGTCTGCCCATGAGCCTCTGGGAGGCTCACCTGAATATCTTTCCACTGGGCCCGCAGGCACCCCCCAATGCCCTGAGTGCTAAATCCATACTTCCCCCCACCCCCAAGTCTGCAGGTGACTCTTTGTGTGTGTTTCTGAGTGCAATGGCCAGAGTGTTCTAAGAAAATTCAGACCAGGGTCTGTTGGCAAAAGAGAAACCACAAACTTGAGTGGTAGTGCCACTTTCTGGCAAAGAGGTTTCCAAAGGTCAACCTGATGAGTTGTAAGAACAAGAGAAGGCATGAAAGCTTAAAAATTCCACCACAAGAGGGAGTAAGGAGTGTGGAGCAGATGTATCCATACAAGGTCAGAGAAAATCTAGATATAACAGGACCAATGAACCCACCTGAAGGCAACTGGTACAGATTTGAGGGGTTCCACTACTTCAGTGCAAAAGCCACAGTGCAAATCTCCAAGGAACATGAGAAATATCATCACCGAAAGAAAACAATCCTCCAATAACTGAACTCAATGACATGGAATTTTGAGATCTAGCTGATAAAGAGTTTGAAATAGCCATTTTGAGGGAACCCAAGTGAACTACAAGAAAACACAGAAAGACAACTCAATGAAATGAGGAAAATACATGAAAAAATGAGAAATTTAACAAAGAGATAGAAATCATAAAAAAGGACCAAACAAATTCTGGAGCTGAAGAATTCAATGAATAAAATGAAAAATGCAATATAAAATATCTACAGAAAAGTAGACCAAATGGAAGGTAGAATAAGTGAGCTAGAGGATAGGAATTTTGAAATAATGCAGTTAGGGGAGAACAAAGAAAAAGGAATGAAGAAGAATGAAGAAAGCCTACATGATCCATGGGAATCCATCAAATGTACAAACATTAAAATAATTAGTATTTCAGAAGGAGAAGAGAGGGAGAAAGTGGTAAAAAGTTTATTTAAATTAATAGCTGAAAAATTCTCAAACTTTGGAAAGACTTGGGCATCCAATTCATGAAGCTGATAGGTCACCCTATTTTTTCAATTAAACAAAGAACTTCTGTAAGATACACTATAATGAAAATGTCAAATATCAAAGAGAATCTTAAAAGCAGTCAGAGGGAAAAAAGATTATAACCTACAAGGAACCCCCCATTAGGCTATCAGTGTATTTCTCAAAAGAAACCCTACAGACCAGGAGAGAGTGAAACGGCATATTCAAAATGTTGGAAGAAAAAATTTCCAACCAAGATAATTTATCCAAAGTAACCCTTCAGACGTGAAGGAAAAAATAAAGGCTTTTCTAGATAAACAAAAACTGAGGGAGTTCATCACCACTAGACCTGCCTTGCAAGAAATGCCGAAAGGAATTATTCAAGCTGAAATGAAAAGATGCTAATTAGTGACATGAAAACATATGAAAGTATACAGCACACTGGTAGATATACAGTCATATTTAGAAAACTCTAATTCTGTAATAGGGTGGTATGTTAACCAGTTACTTTTAGTACAAAGATTATAGGAAAAGATTATTTTATAATATATAGTATATATAATATATAGTTATATATTTTTGTAGCTGTATCTACTATAATTTGTTAACAAACATAAAATATAGAAAGAGGTAAATTGTGATGTCAAAAATGTAAAGGGAGGGAGTAAAATTTTGGAACTTCTGTGTGTGATTGAAGTTAAGTTGCTATCAGCTTAAAATGAACTGCTTTATTTATGTTTTACGTAAGCCTCATGGTAACCACAAAGCAAAAACCTATAGGAGATTCACAAAAGATAAAGAAAGGGGAAACAGAGCATATCACCATGGAATGACCAGTAGGCAGAAACAAGAAAAAAAAAAAATACATTGGAACTACAAAACTGCGAGAAGTTATTAAGATGGCATTAGTAAGTCCTTACATATCAATAATTACTCTAAGTGTAAATGGATTGAATTCACCCATCAGAAAGGTACAGAGTGGCTGGATGGATTTTAAAAAAATATATCACCCAACTATAAGCTGCCTATAAGAGACTCACTTCAGGTTTAAGGACACACATAGGATCAAAATGAAGAGACAGTAAAAAGTATTCCACGCAAGTGGAAACCAAAAGAAAGCAGGGGTAGCTATCTACCCGTCTATCACACAAAATAGACTTTAAGCCAAAAGAGGTAATAAGAGATAAAGAAGGTGATCATATATGATAAAGGGGTCAATTCATCAGGAAGATCATAAATATATATGTACCCAACATTGGAGCATCTAAATATATTAATCAAATACTGACAGATCAGAAAGGAGAAATAGACAATACAATAATAGCAGTGGACTTCAATACCCCACTCTCAGCAATGGAAAGATAATCCAGACAGAAAACAGAAAGAAACATTGGACTGGACTCATATATTAGACGAAATGGACCTACAAAACATTTATAGAAACATTCCATCCAACAGTAGCAGAATACACATTCTACTAAAGGGCACAAGAAATATTCTCCAGGATAGATCATATGATAGGTTACAAAACAAACACTAGCACACGTACGAAGATGAAAATTTACCAACTATCTTTTCAAAGCACAATGGTATGAAACTAGAAATAAAAAACAAGAGGACAACTGGAATATTTATAAGCATGTGGAAACAACACATTCCTAAACAACAAATGGGTCATAAAGAAAAAAAAACTCAAAACAAATGAAAATGACAACAAAACACATCAAAATCTATGGGATGCTACAAAAGCAGTTCTGAAAGAGAATTTTATAGTAATAAATGCATATATTAAGAAGATAGAAAGCTCTCAAATAAACAACCTAACTTCACACTTCAAGGAACTAGAAAAAGAACAAAGGAAGCCCAAAGTTAGCAGAAGGAAGGTGCGATGGTCCAGCCACCGCAGGGGGTCTTCCAGGTCCCGACGGAGAGGGGTAAGGGACTGAATAGCACCGTGAGTATGTGGTCAGAAGGACCAAGACAACTGATGGTTGCAAGGTACTTTATTTAGAATTTACTGAATCTTATATAGACAGAAGAGGAACTCATTATTAGACAATAATCCCATGGAATTGCTTATCGTCTCAGTTCAGTCACTACCACGGAGGTCAACAAGTTTACAACAACTATCCTTGAACGTTATCTTCCCTTAACCAGGCTCACACACAGCCCCCAGCCATAAGGAACAACCAGGACTCCCAGTTCCCTGAAGTCTCCTGGCTTGAGATAGCTTTGCTAATCTCTTTTACATTCCTCAGGTCTGGGAAAAAGAGTGCATTCCAAGGTAAGGGCTTTGCTTTTTGTGAGAGACATACTGTCTCCTCCAGGAGTTACCTCTGGCTAAGACTGCATGCCTCCCACAGGAAGGAAATAAAGATCAGAGTGGAAAATAATGAAGTAGAGAAAAGATTAACAAAACTAAGAACTCAGTTTTTGATAACAAAAATGAAACTGACAAACTTTTAACTAGACTAAGAGACTATTATGAATACTTATATGCCAGCAAATTGGGTACCTAGAAGAAACAGATAAATTTCTAGAAACATACAACCGACCAAGACAATCAGGAAATAGAAAATCTGAACAGACCAATAATGCAAGTAAGGCAATTGAATCAGTAATCAAGAGCTGTCCAACACAGACAAATCTAGGACCAAATAGCTCTACTGGTGAATTCTACCAAACATATAAAGGAGAATTAATGCCAATCCTTCTCAAACTTTTCAAAAAATAAAATCAAAGAAGAATCACTTCCAAATTCATTTTATGAAGCTACCATTACCCTGATAACAAAGCCAGATAAGGACACTACAAGAAAAAACTATAAACCAATATCCCTTATAAATATACATACAGAAATTCTCAACAAAGTATTAAGAAATCTAATTCAACAACACATTAAAAGGGTCATACACCATGACCAAGTGGGATTTATCCCTGGGATGCAAGGATGGTTCAAAATATGTAAATCAATAAATGTGATACACCACATTAAAAGAATGAAAGATAAAAATCATATGATCATCTCAATTGATGCAGAAAAAGCATTCAACAAAATACATTTTTTCAAGATAAAATCTCAACAAGTTATTTATAGAAGGAATGTACCTCAACATAATAAAGGCCATATATGACAAGCCCACAGCCAACATCATAATCAGTGGTGGAAGATTGAAAGTTTTTCCTGTAAGATCAGGAACAAGACAAGGATGCCCACACTCACCACTCTTATTCAACATAGTACTAGAAGTCCCAGCTAGAGCAATTATGCAAGAAATAAAAAGGCATTCATTGAAAAAGGAAGTGCCGAGATTGGTTCAAGATGGCGGAGTAGAAGGACGTGCTCTCATTCCCTCTTGCAAGAGCACCGGAATCACAACTAACTGCTGAACAATCATCAACAGAAAGACACTGGAACTCACCAAAAAAGATACCCCACATCCAAAGACAAAAGAGAAGCCACAATGAGACGGTAGGAGGGGCACAATCACAAGTAAATCAAATCCCATAACTGCTGGGTGGGTGACTCACAAACTGGAGAACACTTATACCACAGAAGTCCACCCACTGGAGTGAAGGTTCTGAGCCCCACATCAGGCTTCCCAGCCTGGGGGTCCAGCAATGGGAGGAGGAATTCCTAGAGAATCAGACTTTGAAGGCTAGCGGGATTTGATTGCAGGACGTTGACAGGACTGGGGGAAACAGAGACTCCACTCTTGGGGGGCACACACAAAGTAGTGTGCACATTGGGACCCAGGGGAAGGAGCAGTGACGCCATAGGAGACTGAGCCAGACCTGCCTGCTAGTGTTGGAGGGTCTCCTGCAGAGGCGGGGAGTGGCTTTGTCTCACAGTGAGGACAAGGACACTGGCAGCAAAAGTTCTGGGAAGTACTCCTTGGCATGAACCCTCTCAGCGTCTGCCATTAGCCCCACCAAACAGCCTGGGTAGGCTCCAGTGTTGGGTCACCTCACGCCAAATAACCAACAGGGAAGGAACTCAGCCCCACCCATCAACAGACCAGTGGATTAAAGTTTTACTGAGCTCTGCCTACCAGAGCAACAGCCAGCTCTACCCACCACCAGTCCCTCCCATCAGGAAACTTGCACAAGCCTCTTAGATAGCCTCATCCACCAGAGAGCAGACAGCAGAAGCAAGAAGAACTACAATCCTGCAGGCTGTGGAACAAAAACCACATTCACAGAAAGACAGACAAAATGAAAAGGCACAGGGCTATGTACCAGATGAAGGAAAAAGATAAAACCCCAGAAAAACAACTAAATGAAGTGGAGATAGGCAACCTTCCAAAAAAAGAATTCAGAATAATGATAGTGAAGATGATTCAGGACCTTGGAAAAAGAATGGAGGCAAAGAGTGAGAAGAAGCAAGAAATGTTTAACAAAGACCTAGAAGAATTAAAGAACAGACAAACAGAGATGAACAATACAGTAACTTAAATGAAAACTACACTAGAAGGAATCAATAGCAGAATAACTGAGACAGAAGAATGGATAGGTGACCTGGAAGACAGAATGGTGGAATTCACTGCTGTGGAACAGAATAAAGAAAAAAGAATGAAAAGAAATGAAGACAGCCTAAGAGACCTCTGGGACAACATTAAACGCAACAACAGTCGCATTATAGGGGTCCCAGAAGGAGAAGAGAGAGAGAAAGGACCCGAGAAAATATTTGAAGAGATTATAGTCGAAAACTTCCCTAACATGGGAAAGGAAATAGCCACCCAAGTTCAGGAAGCGCAGCGAGTCCCATACAGGATAAACCCAAAGAGAAACATGCCAAGACACATAGTAATCAAATTGGCAAAAATTAAAGACAAAGAAAAATTATTGAAAGCAGCAGGGAAAAACAACAAATAACATACAAGGGAACTCCCATAAGGTTAACAGGTGATTTCTCAGCAGAAACTCTACAAGCCAGAAGGGAGTGGTATGACATATTTAAAGAGACAAAAGGGAAGAACCTACAACCAAGATTACTCTACCTGGCAAGGATCTCATTCAGATTCGATGGAGAAATCAAAATCTTTACAGACAAGAAAAGCTAAGAGAATTCAGCACCACCAAACCAGCTCTACAACAAATGCTAAAGGAACTTCTCTAAGTGGGAAACACAAGAGAAGAAAAGGACCTACAAAAACAAACCCAAAACAATTAAGAAAATGGTAATAGGAACATACGTATCGATAATTACCTTAAAAGTGAATGCATTAAATGCTCCAACCAAAAGACACAGGCTCGCTGAATGGATACAAAATCAAGACCCATATATATGCTGCCTACAAGAGATCCACTTCAGACCTAGGCACACATACAGACTGAAAATGAGGGGATGGAAAAAGATACTCCATGCAAGTAGAAATCAAAAGAAAGCTAGAGTAGTAATACTCATATCAGATAAAAGAGACTAAAAAAAAGGATGCTACAAGAGACAAGGAAGGACATTACATAATGATCAAGGGATCAATCCAAGAAGAAGATATAACAATTATAAATATATATGCACCCAACATAGGAGCACCTCAATACATAAGGCAACTGCTAACAGCTATAAAAGAGGAAATCGACGGTAACACAGTAATAGTGGGGGACTTTAACACCTCACACCAATGGACAGATCCTCCAAACATAAAATTAATAAGGAAACACAAGGTTTAAATGTCACAATAGACCAGATAGATTTAATTGACATTTATAGGACATTCCATCCAAAAACAGCAGATTACACGTTCTTCTCAAGTGCACATGGAACATTCTCCAGGATAGATTACATCTTGGGTCAAAAATCAAGCCTCAGTAAATTTAAGAAAATTGAAATCATATCAAGCATCTTTTCTGACCACAACATTATGAGATTAGAAATCAATTACAGGGAAAAAAACCGTAAAAAACACAAACACATGGAGGCTGAACAATACATTACTAAATAACCAAGAGATCACTGAAGAAATCAAAGAGGAAATCAAAAAATACCTAGAGACAAATGACAATGAAAATACAATGATCGAAAACCTATGGGATGCAGCAAAAGCAGTTCTAAGAGGGAAGTTTATAGCAATACAAGCCTACCTCAAGAAACAAGAGAAATCTCAAATAAACAATCTAACCTTACACCTAAAGCAACTAGAGAAAGAAGAACAAACAAAACCTAAAGTTAGCAGAAGGAAAGAAATCATAAAGATCAGAGCAGAAATAAATGAAATAGAAACAAAGAAAACAATAGCAAAGATCAATAAAACTAAAAGCTGGTTCTTTGAGAAGATAAACAAAATTGATAAAACATTAGCCAGACTCATCAAGAAAAACAGGGAGAGGACTCAAATCAATAAAATTAGAAATGAAAAAGGAGAAGTTACAACAGACACCACAGAAATACAAAGCATCCTAAGAGACTACTACAAACAACTCTATGCCAATAAAATGGACAACCTGGAAGAAATGGACAAATTCTTAGAAAGGTATAGCCTTTTAAGACTGAACCAGGAAGAAATAGAAAATATAAACAGACCAATCACAAGTAACGAATTGAAACTGTGATTAAAAATCTTCCAACAGCTCAACCACCAGAGGGCAGACAACAGAAGCAAGAAAAACTACAATCCTGCAGCCTGTGGACCAAAAACCACAGTTACAGAAAGACAGAGAAGATGAAAAGGCAGAGGGCTATGTACCAGATGAAGGAACAAGAAAAAACCCCAGAAAAACAACTAAATGAAGTGGAGATAGGCAACCTTCCAGAAAAAGAATTCAGAATAATGATAGTGAAGATGATCCAGGACCTCGGAATAAGAATGGAGGCAAAGAGGGCTTCCCTGGTGGCGCAGTGGTTGAGAGTCTGCCTGCTAATGCAGGGGACACGGGTTCGAGCCCTGGCCTGGGAAGATCCCACATGCCGCGGAGCGGCTGGGCCCGTGAGCCACAACTGCTGAGCCTGCGCGTCTGGAGCCTGTGCTCCGCGGCGAGAGAGGCCGCGGCGGTGAGAGGCCCGCGCATCGCGATGAAGAGTGGCCCCCGCTTGCCACAACTGGAGAAAGCCCTCGCACAGAAACGAAGACCCAACACAGCCAAAATCAATCAATCAATCAATCAATCAAAAAAAACATACGCATCTGATTCAAGATCCTCATTAAAAAAAAAAAAAAAAAAAAAAAAGAATGGAGGCAAAGATTGAGAAGATGCAAGAAATGATCAACAAAGACCTAGAAGAATTAAAGAACAAACAAACAGAGATGACCAATACAATAACTGAAATGAAAACTACACTAGAAGGAATCAATAGCAGAATAACTGAGGCAGAAGAACGGATAAGTGACCTGGAAGACAGAATGGTGGAATTCACTGCTGCGGAACAGACTAAAGAAAAAAGAATAAAAAGAAATGAAGACAGCTTAAGAGACCTCTGGGACAACATTAAACGCAACAACATTCGCATTATAGGGGTCCCAGAAGGAGAAGAGAGAGAGAAAGGACCAGAGAAAATATTTGAAGAGATTATAGTCGAAAACTTCCCTAACATGGGAAAGGAAATAGCCACCCAAGTCCAGGAAGCGCAGCGAGTCCCATACAGAATAAACCCAAGGAGAAACACGCCGAGACACATAGTAATCAAAGTGGCAAAAATTAAAGACAAAGAAAAATTACTGAAAGCAGCAAGGGAAAAACGACAAATAACATACAAGGGAACTCCCATAAGGTTAACAGGTGATTTCTCAGCAGAAACTCTGCAAGCCAGAAGGGAGTGGCATGATATACTTAAAGTGATGAAAGGGAAGAACCTACAACCAAGATTACTCTACCCAGCAAGGATCTCATTTAGATTTGATGGAGAAATCAAAAGCTTTACAGACAAGCAAAAGCTAAGAGAATTCAGCACCACCAAACCAGCTCTACAACAAATGCTAAAGGAACTTCTCTAAGTGGGAAACACAAGAGAAGAAAAGGACCTACAAAAACAAACCCAAAACAATTAAGAAAATGGTCATAGGAACATTCATATCGATAATTACCTTAAACGTGAATGGATTAAATGCCCCAACCAAAAGACATAGACTGGCTGAATGGATACAAAAACAAGACCCATATATATGCTGTCTACAAGAGACCCACTTCAGACCTAGGGACACATACAGACTGAAAGTGAGGGGATGGAAAAAGATATTCCATGCAAATGGAAATCAAAAGAAAGCTGGAGTAGCTATACTCATATCAGATAAAATAGACTTTAAAATAAAGAATGTTACAAGAGACAAGGAAGGACACTACATAATGATCCAGGGATCAATCCAAGAAGAAGATATAACAATTATAAATATATATGCACCCAACATAGGAGCACCTCAATACATAAGGCAACTGCTAACAGCTATAAAAGAGGAAATCGACAGTAACACAATAATAGTGGGGGACTTTAACACCTCACTTACACCAATGGACAGATCATCCAAAATGAAAATAAATAAGGAAACAGAAGCTTTAAATGACACAATAGACCACATAGATTTAATTGATATATATAGAACATTCCATCCAAAAATGGCAGATTACACGTTCTTCTCAAGTGCACACGGAACATTCTCCAGGATAGATCACATCTTGGGTCACAAATCAAGCCTCAGTAAATTTAAGAAAATTGAAATCATATCAAGCATCTTTTCTGACCACAACGCTATGAGATTAGAAATGAATTACAGGGAAAAAAACGTAAAAAAGACAAACACATGGAGGCTAAACAATACGTTACTAAATAACCAAGAGATCACTGAAGAAATCAAACAGGAAATAAAAAAATACCTAGAGACAAATGACAATGAAAACACGACGACCCAAAACCTATGGGATGCAGCAAAAGCGGTTCTAAGAGGGAAGTTTATAGCTATACAAGCCTACCTAAAGAAACAAGAAAAATCTCAAGTAAACAATCTAACCTTACACATAAAGAAACTAGAGAAAGAAGAACAAACAAAACCCAAAGTTAGCAGAAGGAAAGAAATCATAAAGATCAGAGCAGAAATAAATGAAATAGAAACAAAGAAAACAATAGCAAAGATCAATAAAACTAAAAGTTGGTTCTTTGAGAAGATAAACAAAATTGATAAGCCATTAGCCAGACTCATCAAGAAAAAGAGGGAGAGGACTCAAATCAATAAAATCAGAAATGAAAAAGGAGAAGTTACAACAGACACCGCAGAAATACAAAACATCCTAAGAGACTACTACAAGCAACTTTATGCCAATAAAATGGACAACCTGGAAGAAATGGACAAATTCTTAGAAAGGTATAACCTTCCAAGACTGAATCAGGAAGAAACAGAAAATATCAACAGACCAATCACAAGTAATGAAATTGAAACTGTGATTAAAAATCTTCCAACAAACAAAAGTCCAGGACCAGATGGCTTCACAGGTGAATTCTATCAAACATTTAGAGAAGAGCTAACACCCATCCTTCTCAAACTGTTCCAAAAAATTGCAGAGGAAGGAACACTCCCAAACTCATTCTATGAGGCCACCATCACCCTGATACCAAAACCAGACAAAGACACTACAAAAAAAGAAAATTACAGACCAATATCACTGATGAATATAGATGCAAAAATCTTCAACAAAATACTAGCAAACAGAATCCAACAACACATTAAAAGGATCATACACCACGATCAAGTGGGATTTATCCCAGGGATGCAAGGATTCTTCAATATACGCAAATCAATCAATGTGATACACCATATTAACAAATTGAAGAATAAAAACCATATGATCATCTCAATAGATGCAGAAAAAGCTTTTGACAAAATTCAACACCCATTTATGATAAAAACTCTCCAGAAAGTGGGCATAGAGGGAACCTACCTCAACATAATAAAGGCCATATATGACAAACCCACAGCAAACATCATTCTCAATGGTGAAAAACTGAAAGCATTTCCTCTAAGATCAGGAACGAGACAAGGATGTCCACTCTCACCACTATTATTCAACATAGTTCTGGAAGTCCTAGCCACGGCAATCAGAGAAGAAAAAGAAATAAAAGGAATACAAATTGGAAAAAAGAAGTAAAACTGTCACTGTTTGCGGATGACATGATACTATACATAGAGAATCCTAAAACTGCCACCAGAAAACTGCTAGAGCTAATTAATGAATATGGTAAAGTTGCAGGTTACAAAATTAATGCACAGAAATCTCTTGCATTCCTATACACTAATGATGAAAAATCTGAAAGAGAAATTATGGAAACACTCCCATTTACCATTGCAACAAAAAGAATAAAATACCTAGGAATAAACCTACCTAGGGAGACAAAAGACCTGTATGCAGAAAACTATAAGACACTGATGAAAGAAATTAAAGATGATACCAACAGATAGAGAGATATACCATGTTCTTGGATTGGAAGAATCAACATTGTGAAAATGAGTATACTACCCAAAGCAATCTACAGATTCAATGCAATCCCTATCAAATTACCAATGGCATTTTTTACGGAGCTAGAACAAATCATCTTAAAATTTGTATGGAGACACAAAAGACCCCGAATAGCCAAAGCAGTCTTGAGGCAAAAAAATGGAGCTGGAGGAATCAGACTCCCTGACTTCAGACTATACTACAAAGCTACAGTAATCAAGACAATATGGTACTGGCACAAAAACAGAAACATAGATCAATGGAACAAGATAGAAAGCCCAGAGATTAACCCACGCACCTATGGTCAACTAATCTATGACAAAGGAGGCAAAGATATACAATGGAGAAAAGACAGTCTCTTCAATAAGTGGTGCTGGGAAAACTGGACAGCCACATGTAAAAGAATGAAATTAGAATACTCCCTAACACCATACACAAAAATAAACTCAAAATGGATTAGAGACCTAAATATAAGACTGGCCACTATAAAACTCTTAGAGGAAAACATAGGAAGAACACTCTTTGACATAAATCACAGCAAGATCTTTTTCGATCCACCTCCTAGAGTAATGGAAATAAAAACAAAAATAAACAAGTGGGACCTAATGAAACTTCAAAGCTTTTGCACAGCAAAGGAAACCATAAACAAGACGAAAAGACAACCCTCAGAATGGGAGAAAATATTTGCAAATGAATCAACGGACAAAGGATTAATCTCCAAAATATATAAACAGCTCATTCAGCTCAATATCAAAGAAACAAACACCCCAATCCAAAAATGGGCAGAAGACCTAAATAGAAATTTCTCCAAAGAAGACATACAGACGGCCACGAAGCACATGAAAAGATGCTCAACATCACTAATTATTAGAGAAATGCAAATCAAAACTACAATGAGGTATCACCTCACTCCTGTTAGAATGGGCATCATCAGAAAATCTACAAACAACAAATGCTGGAGAGGGTGTGGAGAAAAGGGAACCCTCTTGCACTGTTGGTGGGAATGTAAATTGATACAGCCACTATGGAGAACAATATGGAGGTTCCTTAAAAAACTAAAAATAGAATTACCATATGACCCAGCAATCCCACTACTGGGCATATACCCAGAGAAAACCGTAATTCAAAAAGACACGTGCACCCGAATGTTCATTGCAGCACTATTTACAATAGCCAGGTCATGGAAGCAACCTAAATGCCCATCAACAGACGAATGGATAAAGAAGTTGTGGTACATATATACAATGGAATATTACTCAGCCATAAAAAGGAACGAAATTGAGTCATTTGTTGAGAAGTGGATGGATCTAGAGACTGTCATACAGAGTGAAGTAAGTCAGAAAGAGAAAAACAAATATCGTATATTAATGCATGTATGTGGAACCTAGAAAAATGGTACAGATGAGCCAGTTTGCAGGGCAGAAGTTGAGACACAGATGTAGAGAATGGACATATGGACACCAAGGGGGGAAAACTGCGATGAGGTGGGGATGGTGGTGTGCTGAATTGGGCGATTGGGATTGACATGTATACACTGATGTGTATAAAACTGATGCCTAATAAGAACCTGCAGTATAAAAAAACAAACAAAACAACTAATACTAAACTTTCATTGGGTTATTTGTATGGAAATATATTAATATAAATGTTTCAGATATTACATGAAATTTCTAAAAATCTTATATTTGTATTTGTATGGAAATATGTATGGAAATATGTTAATATAAATGTTTCAGACATTACATGAAATTTCTAAAAATCTTATATTTGTATTTGTATGGAAATATGTATGGAAATATGTTAATATAAATGTTTCAGACATTACATGAAATTCCTAAAAATCTTATATTTGTATTTGTATGGAAATATGTATGGAAATATGTTAATATAAATGTTTCAGACATTACATGAAATTGCTAAAAATCTTATATTTGTATTTGTATGGAAATATGTATGGAAATATGTTAATATAAATGTTTCAGACATTACATGAAATTTCTAAAAATCTTATATTTGTATTTGTATGGAATTATGTATGGAAATATGTTAATATAAATGTTTCAGACATTACAGGAAACGTCTAAAAATCTTATATGTTCTGGTATAATGTTATAAGTAATAATCCTAGTTATTACTTTAAAATGTATATCTCAGAAATAACTAATTTTCTTGTCAACTGCATTATTATGAACTTTCATCAAATCTTTAACCATGGTCATTTTTAAGTCTTTTGTCATTTACAGACAGTTCTGGGTGTACTCTGATGATTTTGCAAATATGTTCCTATAAAAGGGTTTCATCTTCAAGAAATTCATGGAAAAGACTCTGACAAGTACAGGTTTCTGGTAACTGACTGTACTGCTGAACTGAATGAATAAGCATTTTCAGAACTCTAATGAAAAACTGATGAACTCATAAAAGTGCTAACAAAAGATCAAGATGAAAAAAAAGAAATTAATTACATGGGACTGAGTGAACTGATGAGGATGAGTATAATTTTTGTGACTTTCTGTCTGAATTAAAAAAAAAAAAATCCCACAAGGACTCAGAGGCAAAGAATATACAAATCAATTTTCACTGCAAAGTAAAGGAGCTGTTACAGTGGAGGATTACTGGACTGAATGTCAATATTATGACATAGTATAAGTGTGTTTCATGTTTGGTAATTGCAATCATTGTTGCTTTTGTTGTGGTCATCCATGTACAATGCTTGGTGTCAGTCTATTTATCTCTTGTAAAAATAAAATACAGTGTGTGTGTGTGGAAAAAAAAAAAAATCTTCCAACAAACAAAAGTCCAGGACCAGATGGCTTCACAGGTGAATTCTATCAAACATTTAGAGAAGAGCTAACACCCATCCTTCTCAAACTCTTCCAAAAAATTGCAGAGGAAGGAACACTCCCAAACTCGTTCTATGAGGCCACCGTCACCCTGATACCAAAACCAGACAAAGATACTACAAAAAAAGAAAATTACAGACCAATATCACTGATGAATATAGATGCAAATATCCTCAACAAAATACTAGCAAACAGAATCCAACAACACATTAAAAGGATCATACACCATGATCAAGTGGGATTTATTCTAGGGATGCAAGGATTCTACAATATACACAAATCAATCAATGTGATACACCATATTAACAAATTGAAGAATAAAAACCATATGATCATCTCAATAGATGCAAAAAAAGCTTTTGACAAAATTCGACACCAACTTATGATAAAAACTCTCCAGAAAGTGGGCATAGAGGGAACCTACCTCAACATAATAAAGGCCATATACAACAAACCCACAGCCAACATTGTTCTCAATGGTGAAAACTGAAAGCATTTTCTCTAAGATCAAGAACAAGATGAGGATGTCCACTCTCACCACTGTTATTCAACATAGTTTTGGAAGTCCTAGCCATGGCAATCAGAGAAGAAAAAGAAATAAAAGGAATACGTATTGGAAAAGAAGAAGTAAAACTGTCACTGTTCTCAGATGACATGATACTATACATAGAGAATCCTAAAGATGCTACTAGAGCTAATCAATGAATTTGGTAAAGTTGCAGGATACAAAATTAATGCCCAGAAATCTCTTGCATTACTATACACCAATGATGAAAAATCTGGAAGAGAAATTAAGGAAACACCCCTGTTTACCACTGCCACAAAAAGAATAAAATACATAGGAATAAACCTACCTAGTGAGACAAAAGACCTGTATGCAGAAAATGAAAAGACACTGATGAAAGAAATCAAAGATGTTACAAACAGATGGAGAGATATACCATGTTCTTGGATTAGAAGAATCAATATTGTGAAAATGACTATACTACCCAAAGTAATCTACAGATTCAGTGCAGTCCCTATCAAATTACCAACGGCATTTTTCACAGAACTAGAACAAAAAATTTTTAAATTTGTATGGAGACACAAAAGACCATGAATAGCCAAAGCAGTTTTGAGAAAGAAAAACGGAGCTGGAGGAATCAGACTCCTTGACTTCAGACTATACTACAAAGCTACAGTAGTCAAGACAATATGGTACTGGCACAAAAACAGAAATATAGATCAATGGAACAGGATAGAAAGCCCAGAGATAAACCCATGCACCTATGGTCAACTAAGGTATGACAAAGGAGGCAAGGATAAACAATGGAGAGAAGACAGTCTCTTCAATAAGTGGTGCTGGGAAAACTGGACAGCTACATGTAAAAGAATGCAATTAGAACACTCCCTAACACCATACACAAAAATAAACTCAAAATGGATTAGAGACCTAAATGTAAGACTGGACACTATAAAACTCTTAGAGGAAAACATAGGAAGAACACTCTTTGACTTAAATCACAGCAAGATCTTTTTTGAACCACCTCCCAGAGTAATGGAAATAAAAACAAAAATAAACAAATGGGACCTAATGAAACTTAAAACCTTTTGCAAAGCAAAGGAAACTACAAACAAGACGAAAAGACAACCCTCAGAATGGGAAAAGATATTTGCAAACAAATCAACGGACAAAGGATTAATCTCCAAAATTAATATTGAGCTCATGCAGCTCAATATTAAAAAAACAAACAACCCAATCCAAAAATGGGCAGAAGACCTAAATAGACATTTCTCCAAAGAAGAAATACAGATGGCCATGAAGCACATGAAAAGCTGCTCAACATCACTAATTATTAGAGAAATGCAAATCAAAACTACAATGAGGTATCACCTCACACCAGTTAGAATGGGCATCATCAGAAAATCTACAAACAACAAATGCTGGAGAGGGTGTGGAGAAAAGGGAACCCTCTTGCACTGTTTTTGGGAATGTAAATTGATACAGCCACTATGGAGAACAGTATGAAGGTTCCTTAAAAAACTAAAAATAGGGTTTCCCTGGTGGCACAGTGGTTGAGAATCTGCCTGCCAATGCAGGGGACACGGGTTCGAGCCCTGGTTTGGGAAGATCCCACATGCCGCGGAGCAGCTGGGCCCGTGAGCCACAACTACTGAGCCTGCGCATCTGCAGCCTGTGCTCCGCAACAAGAGAGGCCGCGATAGTGAGAGGCCCATGCACCGCGATGAAGAGTGGCCCCCACTTGCCGCAACTAGAGAAAGCCCTCACACAGAAATGAAGACCCAACTCAGCCATAAATAAATAAATAAAAATTAAAAAGGAGATTAAAAAAAAAAGGGCTCCTGCTTTAAAAAAAAAAACTAAACTAAAAATAGAATTACCGTATGATCCAGCAATCCCACTACTGGGCATATACCCAGAGAAAACCATAATTCAAAAAGACACATGCACCCCAATGTTCATTGCAGCACTATTTCCAATAGCCAGGTCATGGAAGCAATCTAAATGCCCATCAACAGACGAATGGATATAGAAGATGTGGTACATATATACAATGGAATATTACTCAGCCATAAAAAGGAACGAAATTGGGTCATTTGTAGAGATGTGGATGAATCTAGAGACTGTCACACAGAGTGAAGTAAGTCAGAAAGAGAAAAACAAATATCGTATATTAATGTATATAGGTGAAACCTAGAAAAATGGTACAGATGAACTGTTTTGCAGGGCAGAAATTGAGACACAGATGTAGAGAACAAACATATGGACACCAAGGAGGGAAAGCGGGGGCAGGGGTGTGGTGATGGTGGTATGAATTGGGATATTGGGATTGACATATATACACTAACATGTATAAAATGGATAACTAATAAGAACATGCTTTTTTAAAAAATAAATAAAATAAAATTCAAAAATTCCAAAAAAAAAAAAAAAGAAAAAGGAAGAAGTAAAATTGTCATTATTTATAGATATGTGTGATCTCTTATAAAGAAAATCCTGGGACTTCCCTGGCAGTCCAGTGGTTAAGACTTCATGCTTCCACTGCTGGGGGCACTGGTTCGATCCCTGGTTGGGGAACCAAGATCCCATATGCTGCAGCATGGCCAAAAAAAAAAAAATCCTAAAGAGTCAACCAAAAAACTGTTGGAACTATATGAAATCAGTAACGCTGCAGGATAGAAAACAAACAAACAAACAAAGAAACAAAAACAAAAAAACCCAACATACAGAGATCAGTTATGTTTCCATTGATAAAGGAAATCAAAGATTATTCAAAGGAGTGGAAAGATATCCCATGCTCTTGGATTGGAGAATTAATATAGTTAAAATGGCATACTACCCAAAGTAATCTACAGAGTTAATGTGATCCCTATCAAGTTACCCATGACATTTTTCACAGAAGTAGATCAAATAATCCTAGCATTTATATGAAACCACAAAAGACCCAGGATTGTCAAAGCAATCCTGAAGAAAAAAGAATAAAGTCTGGAGGCATAACCCTTCCAGACTTCAGAGTAATCAAGACAGCATGGTATTGGCACAAGAACAGACATACAGATCAATGGAACAGAACAGAGAGCCCAGAAATAAACCCAGACACCTATGGTCAATTAATCTTCAACAAAGGAGGCAAGAATATACAATGGAGAAAAGACAGTCTCTTCAGCAAGTGGTGTTGGGAAAGCTGGACAGTCACATGTAAATCAACGAAGTTAGAATACTCCCTCACACCACACACAAAAATAAACTCAAAATGGCTTAAATCTAAGACATGACACCATAAAACTCCTAGACGAGAACATATGCAAAACATTCTTTGACATAAATCATAGCAATATACTCTTAGATCAATCTCCCAAGGCAGAAGAAGTAAAAGAAAAAATAAACAAATGGGACCTAATCAAACTTAGAAGCTTTTGCACAGCAAAAGAAACAAACAAAAAGACAATCTATAAACTGGGAGAAAATATTTGCAACAACGCAACTGACGAGGACTTAATTTCCAAAATACACAAATAGCTCACACAACTCAATATCAAAAAACCAAAGAACCCAATCAAAAAATGGGCAGAAGACCTCAATAGACATTTCTCCAAAGAAGACACACAGATAGCCAACAAGCACATAAAAAGATGTTTAATATCTCTAATTATTAGAGAAATGCACATAAAAACTACAGTGAGGTATCACCTCATACCAGTCAGAAGGGCCATCATCAGAAAGCCTACAAATAATAAATGCTAGAGAAAAGGGAACCCTCTTACATTGTTGGTAGGAATGTAAATTGGTGCAGCCACTGTGGAAAACAGTATGGAGGTTCCTTAAAAAACTAAAAATAGAGTTAACATATGATCCAGGAATCCCACTTCTGTGCATAAATCCAGAGAAAACTATACTTTGAAAAGGTACATGCACCCCAGTGTTCATAGCAGCACTATTTATAATAGCCAAGACAAGGAGGCAACCTAAATGTCCATCAACAGTTGAATGAATAAAGAAGATGTGGTGTATATATATACAATGGAATATTACTCAGACATAAAAAAATGAAATAATGCCATTTGCAGCAACATGGATGGACCTAGAGATTATTATACTAAGTGAAGTCAGACAGAGAAAGACAAATATTATATGAGATCGCTTATATGTGGAACTAAAAAAAAAACAGTACAAATGAACTTATTTATGAAGCAGAAACAGACTCACAGACATAGAAAACAAACTTATGGTTACCAAAGGGGAAGGGGGGGAGGGAAAAATTAGGAGGATAGGATTAACAGATACACACTACCATAAATAAATAGATAAACAAGTATTTACTGTATAGCACAGGGAACTGTATTCAATATCTTATAATAACCTAGAATGGAAATGAATTGAAAAAAATATACACACACATATATGTTTCTATCTCTATATATATAAATAAAACAAAATCACTTTGCTGTACACCTGAAACTAACACAATATTGTAAATCAACTATACTTCAATAAATAAGATTAAAAGATCAGTTATGTTTCTATATACTAACAATGAAATATGTGAATAAGAAATAAAGAAAATTATCCCAGTTACAACAGTATCAAAAACAATACCTAGGAATACATTTAATCAAGGAAATGAAAGAGCTGGACAGCGAAAACCACAAGACTTTGATAAAAGAAAGTGAAGACAATGTGAAAAATGGAAAGAGATACTGTGTTCATGGATGAGAAGAAATAATATTGTTAAAGTGCCCATACCACCCAAAGCCATCTGTAGATTTAATGCAATTCTATCAAAATTCCGATGGCATAGTTCACAAAAATAGAAACAACAATCTTAAAATTTTTATGGAACCACATAAGACTCTGAACAGCCAAAGCAACCCTGAGAAAGAAGAAAACTGGAGGTATCACACTTCCTTATTTCAAACTATACTACAAAGCTATAAGAATTAGATCAGTATGGTGCTAGCATAAAAAACAGACACATAGACCAATGGAATTGAATAGAGAGCTCAGAAATAAACCCCTGCATGTACGGTCAACTACTTGACAGGGGGTCAGAACACTGAGTGGGGAAAGGATAGTCCCTTCAACAAATGGTGTTTCGAAAACTTGCAAAAAAATGAAATTGGATCCTTACTTTACACAACTCACCAAAATAAACTTGAAATACCGTTAAGTCCCCTACAGACGAACCTTCAAGTTGTGAACTTTCAAAGATGGGAATGTGCCCAGAGAAAGGACGAAGAGAGACAAGAGGAAGAAGTAACTGAAGAACTGAAGAGATTCATGATGCAGAAAATGGCAAGGGGATTTTCTTTATTTGAGGAGACCCTGTTAGTTTTTGAGGCACAGGACCCCAATGTAGAACGGTATACGAAGGTTGCAGCAGCCGTTCAGAATGCAATCCAGTGCTACCATGTCATCTATGACGAGAAAAAAAAAGCTACTACTCAGACATCACTGGATTGTTTTTTCAGGAGGGTAGATGGACTTGAATGCAGCAAGGAACCAGAACATGTGCCATCCACGTCTGGTGTGAGTGAAATTGCAGCTTGCCCTCCGTCTCCTATTGCTGACAATCCTTCAGCTCTACCATCTCCCACCTCCTCTCCCTCCTTCAGTCAGTAACTCTTCTTGTCTGTTCCCTCGATGCCAGCCCCTGGATGCCAGCTGTTGTACTGTACTACTGTACTTTTCAAGGTACTGCATTGTAAGATTTTAAATGTTTTATTTTTTGTGTTTGTTTTTTATGTATTATTTGTGTGAAAAGTATTAGAAACCTCTTACAGTACCGTACTATATAGCTGATTGTGTTAGTTGGGTACCTTTGGCTAACTTTGTTGGATTTACAAACAAATTGGACTTTACGAATGTGATCTTGGAATGGAACTTGTTTGTATGTAGGATTAAAGACTTAAACATAAGACCTGATACTGTAAAACTCCTAGAAGAAAACATAGGGCAGAAGCTCCTTGACATTAGTCTTGGCAACGATTTTTTTGGATAGGACACCAAAAGCACAAAAAACAAAGGCAAAAATCAAGAAGTGGGACTACATCAAACTAAAAAGCTTCTGCATAGGGGCTTCCCTGGTGGCACAGTGGTTAAGAATCCGCCTGCCAATGCAGGGGACACGGGTTCGAGCCCTGGTCTGTGAAGATCCCACATGCCGCGGAGCAGCTAAGCCCGTGCTCCACAACTACTGAGCCTGCGCTCTGGATCCCACGAGTCACAACTACTGAGCCTGTGTGCCACAACTACTGAAGCCTGTGTGCCCAGAGCCTGTGCTCCACAACAAGAGAAGCTGCTGCAATGAGAAGCCCGTGCACCACAACGAAGAGTATCCCCCGCTCGCTGCAACCAGAGAAAAGCCTGTGCGCAGCAGCGAAGACCCAACGCAGCCAAAAATAAATAAAAATTTAAAAATTTAAAAATAAAATAAAATAAAAAGCTTCTGCACAGCAAAAGAAACCTCAACAAAATGAAAAAACAACCTATGGAATAGGAGAAAATATTTACAAACTGTATATCAGATAAGGGGTTAATATCCAAAATATATTTTAAAAATCATACAACTCAATAACAAGAAAACAATCCAATTTAAAAAATGGGCAGAGGAACTGAATAGACATTTTTCCAAATGTCCAAAGAAGACATCTAAGTGGCCAACAGGCACATGAAAAGGTGCTCATCACTAATCATCAGGGAAATGCAAATCAAAATCACAATGAGGTATCACCTTTTACCTGTTAAAATGGCTATCACCAAGGAGACAAGAGATAACAAATATTGGCAAAGATGTAGAGATAAGGGAACGCTCTTACACTCTTGGTAGGAATGTAAACTGGTGCAGCCGCTATGGAAAACAGTATGGAGTTTTCTCAAAAAAATAAACATAGAACTACCGTATGATCCAGCAATCCCACTTCTAGGTATAGATCCAAAGGAAATGAAAACAGGGTATCAGAAACATATCTGGGGGCTTCCCTGGTGACACAGTGGTTGAGAATCTGCCTGCTAATGCAGGGGACACGGGTTCGAGCCCTGGTCTGGGAAGATCCCACGTGCCGCGGAGCAACTAGGCCCGTGAGCCACAACTACTGAGCCTGCGCGTCTGGAACGTGTGCTCCGCAACAAGAGAGGCTGCGATAGTGAGAGGCCCGCGCACTGCGATGAAGAGTGGCCCCCACTCACCACAACTAGAGAAAGCCCTCGCACAGAAACGAAGACCCAACATAGCCAAAAATAAATAAATAAATAAAAATAAAAGGAATTCCTTTAAAAAAAAAAAAAATCTGTAATCTCATGCTTTTTGCAGCATTATTCACAATAGCCAGGATATGAAAGCAACCTAAGTGTCCGTCAATAGATAAAGAAGGTGAGACATACACATATACCTTATATATGTATGTATACAAACACACAATGGAATATTATTCAGCCAAGAGAAAGAAGGAAATCCTGCCATTTCAACAACATGGATGGATCTTGAGGGCATTATGCTGAGTGAGATAAGCCAGACAAAGACAAATATTATAATATATGATATCACTTACATGTGCACTCTAAAAAAGCCAAAATTATAAAATAAAGAGTAGAATGGTGGTTACCAAGGGCTAGTGGGTAGGGGAATCTGGGAGATGTTAAAGGGTATAATCCTGGAAGTAGAAGATGAATAAGCTCTGGTGATCTAACACACAGTACAGGGATTATAGTCAACAATTCCGTATTACATGAAAGTTGCTAAGAGACTAGATCTGAATTGTTCTTAGCACAAAAAAAGAGATGCTAAGTATGTGACATGATACAGATGTTAGCTAAAACTATGGTGGTAATCAAATTGCCTTATATAATTGTATCAAATCGACACATACACCTTAAACTTACACGATATTACACACAATTTTTTGTTTGTTTGTTTTGTTTTGGCCATGTAGCATGCGGGATCTTAGTTCCCTAACCCACACCCTCAGCAGGGAAAGCGCAAAGTCCTAACCACTGGACCACCAGGGAATTCCCATATTATACATAAATCATATCTCAAGTTTTAAAATTTAGATATAAAAAAGAAGAACCGGAAACAGCGAAACAGTTGAGACAAGCCCCTTCCTCTCAGGCAAAGCCACACTCCTAGAAAGATTTCGAGAAAAGATTTTGGCCAATTACGGCTGAGAGCCCACAGAAACTCTGCAGCAGTGGGGTTTTTTGTTTGTTTGCTTTTTGCAGTGGTTCTTAACTTTGGTTGCATGTATCAGTTTCTTGTTGTAAAAATTACCACACACTTGGTGGCCTAAAACAACAGAAATTTATTACCTTACAGTTCTGGAGGTCAGAAGTCCGGGGCTCTCACTGCGCTCAAATTGAAGTGTCAGCAAGGCTGTGGTCTTTCTGGACGCTCTATAGAGAATCCATTTTCTTGTCTTTCCCAGCCTCTAGATGCTGCCTCATTCCTTGGCTCGGGGCCCTTTTCTCTCTGTCTTCCTGAGCGTCAAGGCCTGATAGAGTCTCTGACACTAACTCGTCTGCCTCCCGCTGTCACATTTAAAGATCCCTGTGAATACTGGATCCACCTGGATAAGCCAGAATATTCTGCCTATTTTAAGGTCGGTTGATGAGCAACCTTAATTCCATCTGCTGCCTTGATTCCCTTCTGCCGGGTAACATACATCCAGAAAACAGGTCACAGGTTCCGAGGATTAAGACCTGGTCTTCTTTGGGAGGCCATTATTCTGCCCACCACACCTGGGGTGCTTCAAAAAGTAGTGATGCCTGGGCCCAACCCCCAGAGGTTCTGAGGTAATTGGCCTGGAATGCGGCACGGGCATCTTGATGTTTTTAAAGCTCTCCAAGAGGCTCTAATGACCTGCTATTGAAAGCCACTGCTCTAAAGAAATAGAATATACATATGCATCTAGCATTGTCCTAGATGTTTTTATTATTTATATACCATTTAACCTTCCCAACAACCTATTTTTACTTAACAACTGTTAAAGTGACCTCATTAGGCCCAAGATGGAGTGGTTCATGCTACTTTTCTATGTTCAGCTCTCCCATAAAAGGAAAGGTCAGGTCACCCAATCAGTGTGCTTGCCTGCTCAGCACAAGTTAGCTAACGTGCTCCAAGACTTTCCTTTGCTCCATATAAGGGAATAGCCCTGCTTCTACCCATCAGCAAATGCCCAGGATAACTTGTTTGTTCCTGTTTACTTTGGTCTATAAAAATCTCTCACCTTGTATGGTTCTTCGAAGCTCCTTTCTATCTGCTAGACTGGAGACTGCCCGATTCGTGAATTGCTTCATGAATTGCTGAATAAAGCCAATTAGATCTCTCAAAATTTATGATGGTTGGATATTTCCTTTATGACAACTAACATCTATATGTCAGGCATTGTGATAAATTAATTGTGCTAATACTGTGCTGACGTTTTACAGATATTTTCTCTCAAGCAATCCCCACAACAACCTTAGGAAACAGGTACTGTTTTTATTCCCATTTTACAGACAAGGAAACAGACTCAGAAATTTGCCCAAGATCATGCGGTAGAAAGCAGTAGAACAAGGAGTGAATCCCAGTTCTGTCTGACTTGCTGTAACATCTGCATCATTTTGCTTCTGGATAATAGAGGTAAAAGAGCATTTAGAATTTAGACTCACAAGCAAAAAGGTGTTAATCAGATATTTAACATCTAAATTCCAGGAGGGCTATAAACTGTGATGAACGCTAGAAGCTATAGATATGACCTGAGGAGTCTTGATACAGTGGGTCTGTGTTTAGAGAAGTAGAAATAGGTTCATAACCAGGTACTTTTAAATGGTCTTTAGTGTGGATGGGCCAGGTTACATTTCATGATGTATAAGCCAATTCTGAGCTTAAGTACTTTTTTGTGCATTTAAAATCAAACAGAAAACATTATATATATATACACACACACACACACACACACACACACACACACACACATCTCTTTACTCCTTTAAAAACAGAGCCTCCTGATTTTTGTTAGGGATCCACAGCATAAAATCAGCCAAACTGTAGCTTAATTTCCCAGTAAAGCAACACTGATCAGCTTTTGGCAGTTTTCTTCTAGAGAATTTAGAAGATTCTCCAGGCCTTACTGGGAAGGCCCGACCCTTCTAAGTCATTTCCAAACGCCCCAGTGACCACATTCATGGTTTATTGCATCTATGGGCGCCCAAGTTTCTCCAGATCTCCATCTTTGAAGGAAAAGAGGAATGAGTGACCATGAAAACACCACCGATGGGGTTTGTGCTGTGTGGTCATGGATCATCTCTGGAGGGCCCATGGCTTCGAGGACTGGGCAAGGTGGCCAGTTAACTGAACCTGGCAGCCTTACACTGGCAGTGCAGGGCACTGACCACGAGTCTGCACTGGAAGTCATCCAAGCCTGGAATGCAGCTATACACAGTGTGGATGGGTCCTAGTAATATAATATTAAGTGTGAAAATAACCTTTAAAAAAAGTACCTTTTGGGAATTCCCTGGCAGTCCAGTGGTTAGAACTCGGTACTTTCACTGCCGGGGCCTGAGTTTGATCCCTGGTCAGGAACTAAGATCCTGCAAGCCCCGTGGCATGGCCAAATAATAAATAAATAAATAAAGTACCTTTTGGAAAATATATTAATGTGAAAAAAATTTCCTTTCTTTCAAAAGCAAGTGAATGAAGGACTTTGCTTCAGGGAAGGTAGAATAGACACTCTGCTCCCTACTTTTCCCTCTAAGTACAACTAAAAACCCTGGACCTTATATATTTTAAAAAACATTTTGCAGAAACATGGATGGAACTAGAGATTATCATACCAAGTGAAGTGAGCCAGACAAAGACAACCATCATATGATATCACTTACATGTGGAACCAAAAAGAGTGATACAAATGAAATTATCTATACAACAGAGATAGACTCACAGACATAGAAAACAATCTTACGGTTATCAAAGGAGAAAGTTGGGGGAGAGGGATAAATTAGGAGGTTGGGATTGACATATATACACCACTATATATAAAATAGATAACCAACAATAACCTACTGTATAGCACAGGGAACTATAGTCAATATCTTAACAACCTTTAAGGGAAAAGGATCTTTATATATATTCTTTTATATATATTCAGCTATATATATATATATATATATATATATATATATACATATACATACACATATATATGCATGTGTGTGTGTGAATCACTTTGCTGTACACCTGAAACTAACACAATATTGTAAATCAACTATACTTCAATTAAAAAA
The DNA here is from genome assembly GCF_949987535.1 of Balaenoptera acutorostrata. Lineage (NCBI taxonomy): Eukaryota > Metazoa > Chordata > Mammalia > Artiodactyla > Balaenopteridae > Balaenoptera > Balaenoptera acutorostrata. Next base: position 8,201,667 of record NC_080075.1, read on the forward strand.
ACCAAAAAACAAGCAAAAAAAACCCATAAGAAAACTGTAAGGTTGAGAGAAGAAGGCAGGCTGGCTCAGGACCCGAAGAATGACATGGCAGTGAGTTCCCTGGGTTTTGTTTGTTTTCTCTTGCTTTGTTTTTTTTTCCTTTTGTTTGTTTGTTTTTTGCTTCATATACGACAGATTTGAAGTTGAAGACGCCACTAACCTGGAAACACCTAAGGGCCCGGAAAAACTCCCTCCCCTGCCCCAAGAGACCTCAACAGAAGCCTGCTGTGTCCAACCAAAGGACCAGGAAAGGAGAAGCCTAGCAAGACGGACAACCTTTAGACAATCACCGCTCTAGTCTATCCAAACACCAGAGACAAAACTGTGGCCTCACCCTCAGCAGCAGAGGCTGAACGGGGAGCTTAGACTTCCCCCCTCGCCGGGCTGTAACAAGGGGCCCCAATTCCTCCCTATGCTGTGGTGTCAGGAAGGGAGCTGGGACTTTCATCCCAATGCGGCTAATGAATGTCCTGCTCTCACCACAGTGTCACTGGGGACCAAGTGAGGAACCTGGACTTCCACTACCACCTGGCAGTAATGAGCACCTCTCTCCAATAGAGGTGATTCTGAGCAGGTCTCATGGAGAATCAGGACTTTACCACCCGGAGGTAATGAGGCCACCCGCACCCAGTGTCAGGGGAGCAGCAGGGCACTCTTACTCTGCCCAGCTGGGGAGATGTCAACGGAGGCCTGGTTGGGAACCAACCCCCCCACCCCTGCACCACAGTAATGACACCCACCGGGTGTCAATGGAACTGAGCGGAGAGCCTGAACTTTCATTCCCACCTAGCAGGAAAGACGTGGCACCTCTCTGGGACTTCCCTGGCAGTCCAGTGGTTAAGACTCCGAGCTTCCACTGCAGGGGGCACGGGTTCGATCCCTGGTCAGGGGAACTAAGATCCCGAATGCCACGGCATGGCCAAAAAGAAAAGAAAAGAAAAAAAAAAAAGACATGGCACCTCTCTCTTCCCCTGTTGGACCAGTGTCAGAGGGAGCTAGCTAAAATAGAAGGTTTAAATAAGATCCAGAGTCTCCTAACATAATACCTCAAATGTCCAGGTTTCAACTAAAAATCACTCATACCAAAAACCAGTAAGATCTCCAACTGAATGAACGAAGACAATCAGTAGATGCCCATACCCAGAAGACAGATGTTAGATTTATCTGACAAAGATTTCTAAATCCTTCAACAAACAATTATAAACACATTTGAAACAAACAAAAAATTAGAGTCTCAGCAGATAAATAGAAAGTCTCAGCAAAAGAAAAAAATTTAAAAGATACCAAGAATCAAATAGAAATTTTAGAATTGAACAACACAATTACACACTCATTTCCACAAGTCTAGTGGATCCCATAATATATTATTTGGGGGAATCACAAGACAGAACAGCCAATTCGTGCATCTCAGCCTAAGTTAAAGTTAATTCAGAACCAGTGGATGGGAAGCCCTAGCCAGCTCTGAGCACGCTCCTTTTGATGCAGACACAAGGCAGTTATTCTCAAGGGATTATCTACAGACCATAGGACCTTCTTATTCCCTTTGGTTACTCATGTGGCCACTATTACAGAAGCCCTAGATGGCTTGGAATTATTGGCTGCCAATGAGGAGGCCCCAAGACTCAGGTCTTCACTTCTCAAGGCAACAAATCCTACTACTTAGATAAGCCTCCATCTCAGATTTTCCAGGGTCACCCAGGACCTGATATTGGTGACTCCATGACCTGGGCTTCCCCCATGATCAGATTTTGGGTAGTAACCCCTGGGAGCTCCATGCTCTTCCATAGAGACTGTACAGAGCATCCAACATCCTCCATTCCTGAATGCAGATCCCCAAGGCACAGGACACAGTGCTCCATTCCCTCACCTGACCAATGGCATTCCCTGACCAATGGCAATCTCCTCAGCCTTGCTAGGGAAGCATCATACCCCTGGGATCCCAGCCACCACCGGAGGACAATCACCTCTATACAACCATGGTGGGCCATTGTTCCCCACATTATAGGCAAACTTCTGTGGCCTTGACTGATGCTGATTCCCAAATCACGGCACTCCCCAGAGATCCCATTAAAGAGAGGAACTCTATCCTCTCTGGGGAGTTACAGGACATAAAATTGTAGGCAAACAAGTCTACCTAACCTGACCTTTGGCTCCTTGCTGATTTGGTCATCTAAGTCATTTCATTGTTGAGGATCACAGTTTCCTCAACTGTAAAATATGGGTAATGACTCTGCCTGCTTTATACATCATAAGGGTGCTATTATAGCATGTGTGAAAGTATCTGATACCCTGGGAAGTGATCCACCACTGTGAGGTCTGACCCAGTGATCCCTTGGGCAGGTTTTCCACATTTGGTATATTTGAGACAAACTGCATGAGTCACAGCATCTAAGAATTTTACTGGTTCCTGAATAAGACAGTTTTATTGGTCTCACAATTCTATGCCTGTGGACAATAAAGAACTTTACTTAGAGTTACTTCATCAGTTTGTTTCAGGGTGGCTAATGGATCCTATGCAGTTTTATGGTCTGTACATGAGAGGTTGGATGTTTGCTCCAGGGGGAACCAGGAATTTAGCCCCTTGGCCCAACAGAAGTCAGAAAAATATCAGTAAATACCTGGCAGTGAGCTTCTTGAGGGCAGAGGTTGTGTCTTATTCAACTTTTTATTCCTGGCATAAACCCAGTGGTTGGCACATTGTGGGTACTAAGTAAATACTTATGTAATGGATGGACAGAAATATTTTAAAAGGAATATGGTTGTTACTTGCTTCCTGGAATTGCTTTTCTCCATAGCCAGCCTAGGCATTTATTATTTGCCTTGTTTTTGTATTGTATTTGTTACACTGGGTCAATATTTTATTTCACACTTACTGGAGAAAAGGCATCATATGAATATAAATAGAAAATGTACAAAAGTACCTATGTCTGGTTCATAATTCAAATCCCCAATTATTCTTTTTCTTCATGTAAACTAGAAATAATCTGAAACAAATTAAAGATCCAGCCTTCATTCATAGATCATCTCCCTAATACTTTCAGATGAAAGTAGTTTCAGGTCCATGTAATAGAAGTTTTTGACAATTGAGAAGTATTTCTCTTGGAGATTTTATTAGGTGTAAGAGGAAAGCCAATAAAAGACATGCATTTACATGTCTAAATTTATATAAGTACTCGCATGTTTATAAATTGGTATTAAAACACTGCTCTTAACACACAAAGAGATTTCACAACTTAGGGATGTGCCAAGCCAAAGATTAAAAAGGAGGAATGCAAAATAGAAGATTTTTCCCCCCCAAAAAAGCAAACATGGTAGAACCTCTCAATGAACTGGGGTTTAACTATTAAGAATAAGTCAATTCTTTCTGAACCCCAGAGCTGGCAGGAGGCGTCTTGTGAGCAAGATTGATCAAAATACTCTTCTTCTTCTGGCGATCACTGACAAGAAAAGCAGCAAGGTTTTGAGTTTTCCTTTCAGCAACCAGCAGTATATTTAGACATGGCACCTTTTTCCATCTGACAGTTTTAGGTAGTCAAACTTTTACCAGGCTGAAAATTCAATCGTATCTTTCCACTGTCACATTGACCTTAATGAAAACTAGAAGATATGGTCTTTTTTTTTTTTTTATTTTTTTTATTTTTTGGCTGTGTTGGGTCTTCGTTTCTGTGCGAGGGCTTTCTCTAGTTGCGGCGAGCGGGGGCCACTCTTCATCGCGGTGCGCGGGCCTCTCACTATCACGGCCTCTCCCATTGCGGAGCACAGGCTCCAGACGCGCAGGCTCAGTAGTTGTGGCTCACGGGCTCAGTTGCTCCGCGGCATGTGGGATCTTCCCAGACCAGGGCTCGAACCCGTGTCCCCTGCATTGGCAGGCAGATTCTCAACCACTGCGCCGCCAGGGAAGCCCGATATGGTCTTTTGCAATGAGAATGCTTGACTACATCTAGACTTCTGTTTCTCAGGATGGCATCATAGACTGTGAAAAGAAATAGAAAAAATCATCCACAAATTCTATGTTCAATGTATGAAAAAAAAATCGCATAGATTTTATTGTTCCTGGTGTTTTGAATAATCTATGATAAAGAGCAGTGATAAGGTTTATATGACTGTAGGGTCTCTTCAAATGAGTATAAAGGTTCTATAGGTGCACATCAGATCAGATCAGTTCCTTCCTTTGTTCTTAGAAAAACACTAACAAGAGCTTTCCAGGATGTGGAAACAGGAAAGCCCTCTTCAGCTTGCCCACCAAGTGAGTGTAGGCCACACCCGGTATCTATGGGGCACATTCTGTTAGACTGCACCTCAAGCCCGTGTCTGGGACCAGCCTGTGTGCCCTCCCTCAGGGGAGGGCAAGAAGAGCTGCCAAGTTTTCCCCTGGGAAATATTAGCAGAGCACAACACAGCATCTGCCCTATCCAGCCAGCCACCTCTTATAAAATGCCACAAGGAGCATTCCTGGACTCTGATGTGTACAATAGTACATATCTGTCATTTTTTTCTGCAGTGTCCAGGAGGCTTTTTGGAAAATGCCCTCTTAGGTCATGAGGATTCTTAGGGTGGGAGGAGTTAGAAGTCATCGAAGAATCAGCAGGGTCCGTGAGAAGCCATTTCCCAGAGACGTGAATAGCAACCAAAGAGAGGAGCTCCACTCAGGACTGACAGTGGTGGAAAGGTCAAACACTGAGTAGGGCAGAGACTGAACAGAAGAGTCCAGGAAGCCCCTGCCTAAAAGAGACTGTCCAGAACTTCAGGATCAAATGCCACCTGGAGCAGCATCTAGGGGGAAACAGGTTTGGCTCTTAGCCTAAGCCTGGGTTCCTAGCTTGGTCTCTCCATTTGTCCCCTTCCTTGCACGGAGCTTCTAAAACCCTCAGAATTTCCTAAGTGGTGAGAACCATAAAGTCGTCTTTTGCTATTTTAATGAAAGCCCCTAAGGATGGGGGCTGGTTGCCAGTGGAGCCAATCTGGTGATTTTAGGGTTGGAACTTTCAATCCCACCCCTCTACTTGGGAGGGGAGAGGGGCTGAAGCTTGAGTTCAGTCACCAATAACCAATGATTTAATCAATCCTGCCTCTGCAATGAAGCCTCCATAAAACCCAAGAGGAGAGGGTTCAGAGAGCTTCTGAGTTGGTGAACATGTGGGGATGTGGGGAGAGTGGTCCCAGAGAGGTCATGGGAGCTCTGCACCCCTTCCCCATCCCTTGCCCCACAGCCTCTCTTCCATCTGGCTGTTCTTGAGTTATATCCTTTGAAATAAATAGGTAATCTAGTAAGTATAAGGTTCTCTTGAGTTCTGTAACCCATTCTAGCAAATTAACGGAACCCAAGGAGAGGTCGTTGGAACTTCTGATCTGCAGCTGGTAGGTCAGAAGCCCAGGTGCAACCTAGACTTACAACTGGCTTCTGAAGTTGGAGGTGGGGGTGGAGGGCAGTCTTATAGGACTGAGACCTTAATCTTTGGGATCTGATACGATTTCCAGGTAGATAGTGTCAGAATTGAGTTAAATTATAGGACTCAGCTTGTGTCACAGAACTGCTTGGGATGGAAAAACACACACACCTCAGAATTGGTGTTAGAATTGTATGGGGCATGGCAGGGAATATCTTCAGCTGTTTCTAATATTTAGTCTCACTTAAGAACAGGCGCAACAAGCTTTCTTTTCAATACCCGCCCTCACCCCCACTCCGCCCCAGCTTCCCCACTGGGTGTCTGCCAGGTCTTTGAAAGGGAGGTTGTTCATACGGAGTAGCTGAGGACTGAATGAGCCTGAGGGCATTGGTGTGCATCATTTCTGTGGAGCTGTTGCCAGGCAACATGCTGGTTGCCAACCACAGGAGAAACTTCCAGGATGCTGATGTGCATCCTCGGCACTGGGTTTGATTGGCCCTGGTGACGTGGTGTTTTTGCAGATGGGGCCAGAGCCTTCCCGAATTTTCACACACTCTAATAAATGAGTTGTCGTTGGTGTGTGCTAGACCTTGGTAGACAAAATAAAGAGAAAGGATTCCATTGTTTGGTAGGGATATGGCTTCTAGTGGGGTACATTATTTATCTGCTTTTTTATCCCAACTCTGCCAACAACAGAGAGGAGACCAGCATTCTCACACCCTGTCCCCAGATGTAAAGTTCAGGAACTCCTGGTCTCTGGGTTTGGATCCTTGCTCAGAGTGCCCTGTCTTCTCGTAGCCTCACCACCTCCGCCATGGGGAGTGAACTAGGAAATCCCAGTCCCCAAAGTCTGAGCTGCAAATACAGAGTCAGTGACTTCCCCAAGTCATAAATATCCTTTGGTTCATTTATTCATTCTATCAACATCTACCGAATACCTCTTATGTACCATTTAGGAGATATAGGAGAAAAGACCCAGTCCTTGCTCTCAAGTTGTTTTCGGCTGAAATACCTACCAGGCAGCATGGAAACCAACCTGGGACGTGGGGTTGGAGACCCGATCTGAACCTTTCTGGGTGAGATTGAAGATTCTTCATGCATTGACTGATTCAACAAATATTTACCGAACACACACAACGTGCCAGACTCTGATCTGGTCTCTGAGGACTCAGTCATGAATGAAGCCGCCAAGTTCACTGCTCTCACACATTCCAGGTGTGGCAGGGCAGGGGACCCAGGAGAAGGCAGGGGATGCAGAGGAGACAGATTAGCAACAAGTCAGCCAATGCACAACCCATTTACTCCATGGGTTTTATTGAGTATCTCATATGTGTTGGGCAGGGTGTTAGGTGCTAGGGTTGTAAAGACAAATGAGACACAGTCCTGTCCCCAAGGGCATTTCTGCCGGAGGGATGAGCCTGTCCATAGGCATGGAGCAAATGATGGGGCTGCTTGGGGGAAATCAAGCCATTCAGTAGAGCTGCGGCATCAGGCATGGTGGTGGAGGAGGCTCCTTCTTTTAGTTATGGAACTCATCCCTTGGGCAATCTGGGGCAAGGAGTCCTTCCTGGAAATCTCATATAAACCCTCTTGAAGTATTTATTGGGGTAGACATTTAGGAACAAACTGTAGGTATTAGATGTGTATAAAAGAGCATCATTCAGCCTAAGGTGTGGCTCTGCTTACCTGAAATACACACCAAGAATAAGCGTTTCTAACACTCCAGATTCAGTTCCTTCCACCCTCCCTCCCTTCCTCCCTTCCTACCTGGCCCCATTCCCAGAAACTGGTGCAAATAAAAATAAGTGTAGGACCAGAAAATGTCAAAATGAATATAACTAGGATCTGCCCTCTGAGGTGTGGCAGGATATAATATTGCTTAATGTTTGCAAAATGTCAGGACGTTCTTGAATAAAAGGCCCTATATAAGTTCAAAGTCTTTATAATTTGTAAGACTTAGCCATAAATCTCTTAGTAAGAGGGTGAAGTCAACACTTTTTGAAAGAGGCAGCAGGCCAGGGACTCTATATAAGGGGTGATGGGCTGATGGTCTCTGAGGACAAGAGCTCACTGAAAACAGGTGAGCGGTGGAACTCTGCCCAGGCCTATTTAGCATGAAAAATCCAGGATGTGGTGATCAACTGATAATGACTGTGTCTCTGCTGCTAAGTAAATAAGAAAAGTTGGAGCCAGAGAAAACTCAAGAACCTTGCAAGGAAAATGCAAGTTATAAAAGATTATGTAGATGATAGAATGATTTTTTTTTTACAATACTTATACATGTTTAGATTTCTTTTAATTCAAGTATATAGTTACTTTTGGATTTGTGAGCACGGGCGAAAGAAAGAATGGGAGAACAGAAACATGTGTGCATTTAATGGGAACTGTTATAGGCCAAATGAGATGTGTTCTTTGTGAATTCAAAGCCAAAGGACAGAGGTGTTTATGTTTTTCCAGATGTAACCTCTCCCCCACCCTCAGGCTCCCTCCTATTTCATTAACCCCACCCACCTTAAGTGACACTTCTATAACAAACTCCTATCTTCTCTGGAGGCTGTGAAAGATCTAAGGCCAACAAGTCTAACAGCTTAAACTTGGCAGAGTCAAAGGCTAGACAGGCTTCAAGAGTCTTGGATGGAAGAGAGACCATGGTCTCTTAGATTTGATCTTTGTTCAGAACGGGATATTCCTGGGACAGTCCTTCGCACTGGGAGAGGAGCCTCCCTGGAGTTCCCAACTCTGGGAATCCCAGATGGGCAAAGTGAGGAAAGCAGGCACAGAGGCCGAAGGGAGAGAAGGAACTCCTTCCCAGGTTTCTCTCAACCAGGAAAGGATTTACCTGCAGAGAGTGAAGAGATCGAACCTTCCAGGCTGGCGATCCTTGCTCACAATCCAAATTCAGTAAATATATATTTTCATGGACCATGTGAAAATGCAACTCTGCAAAAAGTGAGTTTAAAAGGAGCCTTATATTTGACTCTAGAAAGTTAGATTTTTCTCAAGAAAATGTGGTCCTAGTGGCAGAAACATTTTATATATGTGACTGTCATTGCTGTTATTTTCATTTAAGGCCTGTTGGTGCACAGCAGTCTGTGGGGCAAAGCTAGGGTGTGTGTGAGGAGGGAGAGCAAGAGGGGATATGGCTAAGATGTGATGCTACTGGAAAGGCCTTTCAGTCCACAGGGAGCAAGCAAGAAAGCTGAGTTAGCAATAAAACCAGGGTCAGGGTGGCAGTACAACGTGGAGCAGAGGAGACCTGCCTGGTGCGTGTGTAGAGAGCAGTTCTCAATCCTTCCAGGACCAAGTGGGGTGGGGCACGATGGGGAAGGGCCACCTCCATCTCCCAGCACCTTAGGATGTTAACACGGCACCTTTTCCAGGCTGGTTGGAGAACCCTAAGGACCTGGGATGCCTATGGTTCAAGGTTTGTGGGGAAAATCTGGGAGAACATTCATGGAAAAGGAATGGGGGTTCTCTTGTGAGAGAACTACAAAGACCAAAGACCTTTATTTCCACCTTTTCCGGAAACACTGTTTAACTGAGGAGGAAATGGTCCACGACGTCTTACAAATCTAAACACTGCTTTGAGAATTACAAAGTGCTCAGTGGAGGAAGGGTGAGTGGAGGCCACCAGGAACCTGAACTGGTCCCAAATGGTGTTCAGGTTGTCAGGTTCCAGCGTGCCCTCCACCTTGACACCCCCATGCTGTCTGTCACAGTTTTGCTCTCCAGAAAGGGAGAAGAGGGATGCTGCAGCGGATGCTGTGCTTGGCATCATGAACACGGTGCTGGACTCACCTGACGTTTTGATAATGGTTCCAAGTGTCTGCAGCCACAGGGGTTTGACCGGATCGGTCCTGGGTGACCGATGGACTCTCCCCACACACACTCCAGTGACGCCTCAACACTCCCTTCTGAACATAGGCTCCTTTTTGGCACCTGGAAAGTTGGGTCACAGAGTTTGTGTTCCTTCGATATGCTATGTTGATGTCTTATTTTCACTTCTTGCTCTTTCCTGATGTAATTGAAAAAAAAAAACAAAGTAACTCTGTGTTCCTAAGTCATTGGCACATGTATTTACACAGACTCTTTTCATTCAAGTGCTTACGCAACACAGACATTTAGTCCCATGCTTGGAAAATGAAACGAGCTTTCATGTTGCAATAAAAGCTAAGTTTTTCCACTTGTGTTTCCAAGAAGTATTTTTGTTCCCTGGAAAAGCAGTACAAAGAGTAAAATGCTCTGGGTTTTGCATCTGGATGCAAGCAGTCCTTTTTTCTGATGGGTCCTTTCCATAAAGCCAGTGAGAAGCCTCTGTAAATATATACTTTCATGAAACTATGAGCTTTTCCTGTACCTACATGGCTCTTTCTCTGCTCTTTTTCCTGGGACAGAGTGTCCTCTCTCATTCAGTGCTGGGGGCTCAGTGGGTGATTCCTATTAGGTGATTGAATCTGAGAGTTCCTGTAAACACAGCTAAAATTCCAAGTTCCTGTATCTTTCTGGTGTTCTGGACTGGGCACGACATTTTCTACTCAACTAAGGGAAATCAGATAGACCATCTCAATGTTGTAGGGAAGGAAAACAAAAAGCATGGCTTTTTGTTAATTCAAATGACTTCCTTAATACCTCTTCTTCATCTTGACATATTCTCTTCCTGGGTGTTTTGAAGGAACCACCCACAATACTAACCTTCAAACAAAAGAGATGAGAAAAGCATTATGAAAGTGCCGAGTACATATTTATATACACACCCTACTTGTAATGATAGTAATAACTCAAAAGGACGTAGCCAAGCTCAGCTGACCAAGGGAGATCATGGGAGCAGCCTGGAGTGGGAGGGGCTCGTGGAAGGTGGAGGCTTTGGGGGCAGGTGGCTGGCTCCTCAGGCATCCCCTGGGGTCAGCGGCAAGCTATTCTGGGTGGCATTTGTGTATTCATTTGGTAGCTAGTGGGGGAATCAGGGCTGTTTGTACACGAGGAAGGTGATTAGAGGAATGGCTGGGATGAGAAAGTATTTGAGAGCAAGTGCTTGATGGTGACCAGTTGTCCGATCTCTTGTCTGCTGACCCCCTTATGAGTTCAATCCTGGACCCCTGATCATGACCTGACTTCATGAGGATTTGACTTTGCTGGTGGAAATAGCCTGTTTATTGGTCTCCCCAGGCTCTGGCCCAGGTTTGTTCCTGCCTAGGAGTCCTACAGAGGGAGAACGGGAAACATGGCTCAAGGTGACCAAAGGGGTCTGAGATTCCCAGGCTGGGGGCTTAGAGCAGTGGGGAATGTCTTCCAGCTCCTTCTTCTAACCAAAGCAAAGACTATGGCAAGGCACCAAGGAAAGTGTAACCTTTCCTCTTAACTGAAGGAAAAAGAACCCAAAGTAAGAGAAGCACTGATAAGAAATTCTACTTTTGGTATTATCTTTTGATAATGATGAGGCTATTGGGATAAGGCACATGCATCAGAAATTGGCTTTTCAAGATCTGCCGTCTGATCACCATCTTTCTCAGTGTTGAGAATCAAAGTATCTTGGTTTCTTGAAAGAACCTGTATTTGATAACTCGACAGTATGTTGAGTCCCTGTGGGCTAAGCAGGAGTCTCATCATTTTTTTTATTTATTTATTTTTTATTTTATGGCTGTGTTGGGTCTTCGCTTCTGTGCGAGGGCTTTCCCTAGTTGCGGCAAGTGGGGGCCACTCTTCATCGCGGTGCACGGGTCTCTCACTATCGCGGCCTCTCTTGTTGCGGAGCACAGGCTCCAGATGCGCAGGCTCAGTAATTGTGGCTCATGGGCCCAGTTGCTCCGCGGCATGTGGGATCCTCCCAGACCAGGGCTCGAACCCGCGTCCCCTGCATTGGCAGGCAGACTCTCAACCACTGCGCCACCAGGGAAGCCCCATCAAATACTTTATCTTATTTTGATGTGGGGACCCATCCAATAAACTGATGAGATGAGGTCGGTGGGGGAGGCAAGTCATCTGTCCTTTACAAGTGAGAATTTGCGAGGACAAAGTCATTGCCGCAAAGTCACCCAGCAGCTGGAAAATGCAGTACTGGGACCAAGGACATCATTGGTGATGTCATGGCAGGCATCATTTCTCCTGCTCTATTCTGCTTCCTTTGTAAAGGATGAGTCCATCTCCTTTGAAGATGAAGAAAGAACTCCCTATAGTCAGACATTTCTCCTACATATGGTGAAACCCACATGGTGTAGAAGAAAGTGTAGAAAAGTTACCTTTAGACATTCGGATTATCTGAAAGGAGAGTTACAAGTCCAGATAGAAAAACCCCTTTCTGACCTGTTTAGAAGGTTTATGCTTACAGCACTGAAAGAGGGCATCAGACTGGTCCCTACGCTACATCTGTCACCTCTGGTTTCCAACTCTGCCTCTCACCATTACCCCAAAAACAGCCGTGAAATGTCTGCTCGTCCCTTCCTTTGCCTAAACTTGTAGATTTACTATTTATCCTCAGGGAGGTTGAAGGTGGCAATGGTTCTGCCAAAGGGGAGAAGAGAAAAAGGGAAATGAAAAAGTAGCCCTGATCCTAGGAAGCTGCATCACCCTCTGCCTCTCTCCCCATAGGACCCTGGCCTTCATGCCCCACCTCCTGGATCAGCAAGGCCCAGGTTTCCCAAATGACTGAGGTCCTGACTGTTAGAATCAAAGAAATCCAGAGGAGGTTTCCAACCTGGACCCCTGACCAGCACCTGAGAGCTTTGTGTAACCCATGGGTTGGTTTCCCAGAATGGAGTTAATAGGTACAAACATAATTCATTGCACCAGATCCCCCCAAACCTCAGTTGCCTCCTAAAAAGCAACTAGGAAAGAGAATCTGAGTTAACTGCTGAGCACCCTGCCACAGCGAGGGGCTGTGGGCTTGGCATTAACCCATCTCACAAATTCCAGGTGGACTCTGTGCCTACACCCGAAGCAGCCAGGACCTGAGCTGTGACTTCTGCAATGATGTCCTTGCACGAGCCAAATACTTCAAAAGACAGGGCTTCTAAAGCTTCAGCTCAGACCCAAGATCATTATCATGCAGGCAGCTTCAGCTGTTACACAGATAAAAGTAGCCAATGAGGCCAATAATTCTGAATCTGAGTTTGACCCAAATGTCATCAAAATAACATGAATCACATTAAAGAAGTATTATCTGCATTTTGTGGTCTGGTGTGTGTAAATAAAAGGCTGTGTCTCTTTAAAGGTATTTCCACGGATGTGAGCTGTAATGTGGACTTCTGTGAAATGAATCCTGTGTCTCATTGGCTTGCATTGTCAGATTTAGCAAATAAAAATACTGGAATCCCAGTTAAATTTGAATTCCAGATAAAAAATGATTTTTTTTTTTTAGTGTAAGTCCCATGCAATATTTAGAACACATTTATACTAAAATATTATGTGTTGTCTATTTGAAATTCAAATATAACTGGGCATATGGTTATTTTATCTGGCAACTATCACTGATTTCTTTGATAAAAATCATAGTTTCAAATTTTAATTGAAAACTTTTGATGAGAAAAAGGGTAAGAGGGTAGCCAGTCCCATCTGGTGGGGGGAATAGATTTGCAAAAGGAGGGAGGGGCACAACCTTTATAAAAATGACATAGCCACTGAGGACACGACAAAAACTGGTTAGAACCAACTAGGTCCAAGATGGCAGAAGGTTCAACTTCCAGCAGACTTTGAGCCTCATTATACGTTCATTGTAATACATTAGCTAAATGACACACCCAGGGGTGCCATGACTGTTCTGAGGCCAACCATAAAAGGCCAAAAAGTGTGCAGTGGCCCAATTCCTGGAAATCTCTGCCTCTCCTCCAAAATAATTGGAATAATCTCACTCATTAGCCTAGGAAATTACCCAGCCCATAAAACCTAACCACCCCATATTTTGGGATCTCTCGTCTTCTGAGATGGCCCACACTCCATGGAGTGTGTTTCTCCCAGGGTTGCTCTCACTTTCTGAGATAACCCCATGCCCTGTGGCCACTCTCACCTTTTGAGACGGACCACATTCTGTCTATGGAATGTGTACCTCTCTAAATCTACTTATAACCTATCACTTTGCCTCTCCCTGAATTCTTTCTGCGATGAGACATAAAGAACCTGAGCTTCATTAAGTCCTGAGACCAGGTGTGTGATCTCTAAAAGACAGTGGGATTGTGAAAAATTGAAAGCATTTCCACTAAGATCAGGAACAAGACAAGAATGTCCACTCTCACCACTCTTATTCAACATAGTTTTGGAAGTCCTAGCCACAGCAATAAGAGAAGAAAAAGAAATAAAAGGAATACAAATTGGAAAATAAGAAATAAAACTGTCACCGTTTGCAGATGACATGATACTGTACATAGAAAATCCTAAAGATGCCAGCAGAAAACTACTAGAACTAATCAATGAATTTGATAAGGTTGCAGGATACAAAATGAAGGCACAGAAATCTCTGGCATTCCTATACACTAACAACGAAAAATCTGAAAGAGAAATTAAGGAAACAGTCCCATTTACCATCACAACAAAAAGAATAAAATACCTGGGAATAAACCTACCTAAGGAGGTGAAAGACTTGTATTCAGAAAACTATAAGACACTGATGAAAGAAATCAAAGATGACATAAACAGATGGAGAAATATACCATGTCCTTGGATTGGAAAAATTAATACCATGAAAATGACTATACTACTCAAAGCAATCTACAGATTCAATGCAATCCCTATCAAACTACCAATGGCTTTCTTCACAGAATTGTAAAATAAATTTTTACAATTTGTATGGAAACACAAAAGACCCCAAATAGCCAAAGCAATCTTGAGAAAGAAAAACGGAGCTGGAGGAATCGGGCTCCCTGACTTCAAACTATACTATAAAGCTACAGTAATAAAGAAAGTATGGTACTGGCACAAAAACAGAAATATAGATCAATGGTACAGGATAGAAAGCCCAGAGATAAACCCACGCACCTGATTTATGACAAAGGAGGCAAGAACATACAATGGAGAAAAGACAGCCTCTTCAATAAGTGGTGCTGGGAAAACTGGACAGCTACATGTAAAAGATTGAAATTAGAACACTCCCTAACACCATACACAAAAATAAACTCCAAATGGATTAAAGACCTAAATGTAAGACCAGATACTATAAAACTCTTAGAGGAAAACATAGGAAAAACACTCTTTGACATAAACCACAGCAAGATCTTTTTTGACCCACCTCTTAGAATAATGGAAATGAAAACAAAAATAAACAAGTGGGACCTAATTAAACTTCAGAGCTTTTGCACAGCAAAAGAAACCATAAACACGATGAAAAGACAACCCTCAGAATGGGAGAAAATATTTGCAAATGAAACAACAGACAAAGGATTAATCTCCAAAATATAGAAACAGCTCATGCACCTCAGTATCAAAAAAACAAACAATTCAATTAAAAAATGGGTGGAAAACCTAAATAGACATTTCAGCAAAGAAGATATACAGATGGTCAAGAGGCACATGAAAAGATGCTCAACATCACTAATTATAAGAGAAATGCAAATCAAGACTACAATGAGGTATCACCTCACACTGGTCAGAATGGCCATTATCAAAAAATCTAGAAACAATAAATGCTGGAAAGGGTGTGGTGAAAAGGGAACCCTCCTGCACTGTTGGTGGGAATGTAAATTGATATAACCAGTATGGAGAACAGTATGGAGGTTCCTTAAAAAACTAAAAATAGAACTACCATATGACCCAGCAATCCCACTACTGTGCATATACCCTGAGAAAACCATAATTCAAAAAGAGACATGTACCACAATGTTCTTTGCAGCACTATTTACAATAGCGAGGACATGGAACCAACCTAAATGTTCATCGACAGATGAATGGATAAAGAAGATGTGGCACATATATACAATGGAATATTACTCAGCCATAAAAAGAAATGAAATTGAGTTATTTGTAGCGACGTGGGTGGACTTAGAGACTGTCATACAGAGTGAAGTAAGTCAGAAAGAGAAAAACAAATACCGTATGCTAACAGATATATATGGAATCTAAAAAAAAAAAAAAGGTTCTGATGAACATAGTGGCAGGGCAGGAATAAAGATGTAGACATAGAGAATGGACTTGAGGACACGGGCGGGGGGGAAGCTGGGGCGAAATGAGAGTAGCATGGACATATATACACTACCAAATGTAAAATAGTTAGCTAGTGGGAAGCAGCAGCATAGCACAGGGAGATCAGCTCAGTGCTTTGTGATGACCTAGAGGGGTGGGATAGGGAGGGTGGGAGTGAGGTTCAAGAGGGAGGGGATGTGGGGATATATGTATGCATATGGCTGATTCACTTTGTGGTACAACAGAAACTAACACAGTATTGTGAAGCAATTATACTCCAATAAAGATCTATTAAAAAAATAAAAAATAACAATAACAGCACCATCTATACACCTAAAAAGAAAAAAAAAAAAAAAAAGACAGTGGGTTTGAGTCCCAATCTGAGTTGTGTGGTTTCAGTTTCAGGAGAGTCACTTTTAAACTTTGCAGCATTATCTTAACCCTAGGTCTCTCTGACATCTAAGTTTACCTCTTCCTTTCCTTCCCTGAACCACAATCTCCTACACCCAATTTCCCCCAACTCAGCTAAGCTCTCCCCTTCTTTTGGGCACTTAATTAAGACTAATAGAGTCAGGCCACCAGAGAGTGATTCCTCAGTTGGACCTGCCCTCAAGGACATTGACCACTATACTGACAAATTATTTAATTCTAGGGGTTGTATGCTATAAAAGTAATTAACATCCCATTCTATCAACACTTTACAGAGTGTCATTCTAGAACAACTATCATAAAAACCAGCCCCACTCCCAGGTGATTCTAATGTGTAGCCAAGGCTGAGAATTATTGCCTCACAGATTCTCCAGAATTACCTGAACAAAATAGGATGCTGACAAGTGGTTTTGTGTAGCCATCTGAAGACTCTAAAGTCTCCTCTCGCTTTTCAGGACTATTTAAAACCCAGATTCCTGGGACTTCCCTGGCGGTCCAAGGGTTAAGACCCCGTGCTCCCAAAGCAGGGGGCACAGGTTCGATCCCGCATGCCACGCATGGCGCAGTCAAAACAAAGACAAAAAAAACAAAACCCAGATTCCTCACTGAGGTGTGCACCACTTCCGGCTTAGCTGGGCAGATGGAGCTGAGTCCCTTTTGACTTGCTGAGTCAGCCTATCCAGCCAGGGTGAATCCATCCCACTTCCCCCTCTGTCAGCCTCCCCTGCAGCCTTCTCTACGCCCTTCCCCACGCTGCCTTAGAGCAACCTCATGGGGATTTTTTTTTTTTTAAGATATTGAAGCAGTGCCCAATCAAAGCAACTCCATTTCTCTTATGTTTGACTTCCCTATGTGACCTGAATCTGTTTCTCTAGCACAGACCAAATAGACATTTTATACTTCCAATAACTTATTTATATTTCTTGTGATGGGGAAATTAAAAAGGGGAATACTTAAGACCCTGAGTAAAAGCTCTTTGAGAAGACAATAAGAACCAGATCCCTCGAATTTTTTGCTCCAGAGTGTGAGATAGTAAACAAGCAAAACTCCCAGCATCCCCATGTTATCAGGTCGTGTAGAGCAGAATGAACCCTGGCCTGAACACACGGGGCACTAACAAACCAGCTCAACCCGTGGGCGCTGCAAAGAGCCAGGCTGCTCCTCTATGAGTTCCCATCCTCCCAGAAAACAGTGGGGACCGCTGGAATTGATAAGAGCAACTTGGTTAACGGCTTCACCTCAGGCATGTGAGAGCATAATCACGCACTCTTTTGTGTTGTTTCTCCCTAAAGCCTAGAAGCTCTGAATAACTCAAAAGAAGGATTTGTTCTTACTTCTGGGGGAAAAAAAAAAAAAACAGGACATATTTATAGGCCCATAAAGGAATGACTTTATGTTGGAAACACAAATGAAACTTTAGAGAATAAAACTAGATGGGGGACTTCCCTGGTGGTCCAGTGGTTAGGATTCTGCGCTTTCACTGCCACGGCCTGGGTTCAATTCCTGGTCGGGAAGCTGAGATCCCGCCAGCCGTGCAGCGCGGCCCAACAAACAAAAACTAGATGGGACTGGGTTGTGACTTTCTGCGATCTTGAAAGCAGGTGGCGTTTTATTCTCTCCTCATGTTCCCAGGGGAGCCAAGAGCCAGTTCACCAGAGCAAAGTCACTGGTCACAGTTGGCCAGCTGCTGAGGCGCGGATCAGGCCGGACCTGCTAGGGAGCTGCCAAGAGGACTGGGCGCCTCCCAGGTCCCTGCCCCTCGCCCAGTGCACGCGTGTCCCCCACACTGCATCCTCCTTCCTGCTGGCGCTGCCCATGCTGGGACCGGTGCTTTCTCAGCGTCTCTATGTACAGCCTCACTGGTGGTGACCAGGTGCTTTTTATTTGATGGGGATCTCAATGTAAATTTTCGTTAACATGTAAACAGAGGTAGAATGAGACAGACGTTTAAAAGGAGGCTATCTTACAAAGCGAGAACCATGACAGACCTGTTATTTATTCTGTGTCTGGGTCTTAATTTCTAAAGGTGACTGAGTGATGACAGAGAGAGGTCAGTGCCATCGTAAGAAAAGCTGAATGGTACTTACCGTTCACCTAGAAACAAGAGGCAGGCCACGCCACTCAGGGCCACGGGAGAAATGGCAGGTTTTGGTCAGGAGGCGGAAGACAAGAGCGAGGGGAGGGCCTGAGTCAGAGCCTCCAAGGGGGTTTCTGCGGGAAAGGCGGCAAGGAAGGGCAGAGGAAACAGTGTAGGACTGGCTAGTTTGCATAATTTCTGTGGGCTTTGGTTTTTAGAGGTGGTCTCTAGTTGCCTGGAATCTGGCCTTGGGATAATTTAGGGCTGGGGAAAGATTGGCTCCATGTGCGTGAATTAGGTAAAGGTGGGGATTGAGGAATAAGGGCTTGGATTGGTTGCTGTGTGTGTGAAAGGTATGCTCCCCGCTGAGCTGTTTGCTTTCTCAAAGAACTGCTAGCCCTGGGAGGAGCAGTCTTTCTCTGGCCAGCAAGCTTTTTAAGATGTCAAAACATCATAAAATACAGAAAATAGAAAACATGATTAATACACTATTCAAAACAGCCCACTACAGACCAGCGGCATCCCCAGCATCACTGGGGAGCTTGTTGGAAATACCGAATCTTGGGTCCCACCCCAGGCCAACTGAATTGGAGCCGCAGGTTAACACAATCCCCAGATGATTCAAATGCACTTTAAAATTTGCTCTACATTCCTAGGTGTTTGAAAAGGATGTAAACAAAGAAATTATTTATGCTCAGCGAAGATAATAATTTGTTCAAAGTCACAGAGCCAGTAAGTGGCAGAGCTGGGATTCGAACGATGGTCTATTTGACTTCAAATCTCATTGATACGTTGAGATTTGATATATTAATATTGAGATCTTGGTATATTAATATCAAGATAAAATGGCTGGAAGTTTCCAGGATGTTTTGAAAATTATGTTGTGGTGAGAACTGATTTCACATCTCTGAAGTAAGAGCCTCGCCTGAATTCCACAGACTGGGAAAGTGTTACTTTTCTTCAAATTTTGTTTTATTAGTTATTGAGCCAGTCACTAAGGCTGATGCTGGAAATTCAAAGATAACTAAGTCATAATCCTTGCCATTAACTCAAAGTTTAGTAAGGGGGATGTGTTAGTTATCTACAGCTGTGTGACAAAGTCACCATATTATTATATCTCAATTTCTGTAGGTCGGAAATTCTGAAAGGGTGCAGTAGAGATGTCCTGTCTCTGTTTCATAGTGTCTGGGGCCTCCGTTGGATGTTCTGAGGGCTGGATGTGGAAATCATCTGATGTCTGGTGCCTGAGGCTGGCTGCTGGCTCTAGGTTGAGGGCCTGCCGGTGTCTACTGAAATGCCCACAGGCGGCCTCTCCATGTGGCCTGGGCTTCCTCACAACATGGTGACTGGGTTCCAAGGACAAGCATCCCAAGAGATGAGCCAGGAGGAAGCTATATTGCCATTCGTAGCCTAGCCTTGGAAGACACACAGTGTTATTTCTGCATCATTCTATTGGTTGAGGAAGTTACAGGGGTCCACTGAGGTTTGAGGAGAGAAAACATGGACCTGACCTCTTGATGCAAGATTGTCAATGTCACAAGATAAGAGCACTTGGGTTGGGATATACAATGGTGTGGCCATCCTGGGAAAATACAGTTGGCTCCAGGAGGTGGATCTGAAAAGTAATTACCACATGACTTAATAATAGTGATATCATAGCGATTCCAATGCTGTTACCACCAAAAATAATAACTGTGGGTCTTAGGCTCCAACTTGTATGTTGTATTTTATGTTATTTCTTTTCTTACTTTTAAAAACACCTTTACTCAGATATATTTCCAATATGATAAAATTCACCCATTTAATGTATATGATTCAGGGGTTTGTTCTTGTTTTTTTTTTTTTAGTATACTCACAGAGTTGTGTCACCAATACCACCATCTAATTTCAGAACATTTCTAACACCCCAAAAAGAAACTTGGCAAACATTAGCAGTCACCGTCCACTACCTAACTGACTCCCCTGGCCCCTGGCAAACACCCATCTACTTTCTATCTCTCTTTGCCTATTTTACATTCCATATCAATGGGATCATACAACATGTGGTCTTTTGTGACTGGCTTTTCACTTAACAGTAGTGTTTTCAAGGCTCATCCGTCTTATACGTTATTTCTTAGTTCTCAGAACAATCTAAGTGGATGTCTGCTTCTCTTTTCTATGAGAATATGAGAAACAATCAGAGAGAATTTCCAAGAGCTCTTACCTGCAACTATACCTGTGTTTATTTTCCCTTTTATGATGGATGAAGAGTGACCAGCACACAATAAGCATGCAATGAGGGTTTGTGAATGAATAAGCCTGTAGAGGTGGTTCTCAAAGTGTAGTCCTTTGATCTACAGCATCACAATCCCCTCCCTTGTTTAAATGCAATTTCTGGGTCCTCAGTCCTGGCCTATTAAATCAGAATTTCCAGGGATGGGAGCCAAGCAATTGCATTAGAGAAATGTATCCATTGATGGATTAGGTAATATTCATGAACTTCACAATACAAGATACAAGAGGGTATATTATGAAAATTTTCTTCCCATTCCTGTCCTCTAGCCACTCAACTCCTCTATCCAGAGGCAACTAATTTTACCAGTTCTTGTCTATTTTGTCAGAGATATGTTATACATATGAATATTCATACAATATTCTCATGCTTTAACAATTCCCCCACAGCCAGAGGTACACTATACACACCTTAATGTAAATTATTTCTATTTAAATATAATTTACATAAAATGCTTATGTACAGTTTAAAGAATAATAAAGTGCACACCCATCCACTTATCTCTCAGGTAAAGAACTAGCACCGCACTGCTACTAGGGGAATTCCCAAGGAGCTTCTCCTCCATTACCGCCAGGAGGATCGTGGACTGAATTTTTGTATTAACCACTCTTCTGCTTTGCTTTTTACTTTTACCAACCATGTGTGTATCCCTAGATGATACATCATTGAGCTGGGCCTGCCTTTGAACTTTATATCAACGAAGTCATTTTGTATCCGTCATTCAGTAAGTTGTTCCTTTTACTCAATATTGCTTTTGAGAAACAAACAGCTTGATGCCTATAGCTGTAATGTATTTATTTTCACTGCTGTGTGGGATTCCATTTTGTATGTATGTGACACAGTTTACTTATTAATTCCACTGATGATGGACATTTGGATTGTCCAGACTTTGCTACTATGAGCAATGCTGTTACGGCCATTGTTGTACAGGCCTCCTGTTCCACGTGTCAAGTTTCTGGAGCTATGCTGTCCAGTACAGTAGCCACTAGCCATATGTGGCTGCTAGGCACCTAAAATACAGCCAAGTCCAAGTGCTGCAAGTCTAAGACTACTCACTGAAGACTTGGTGTGAAAAAAATTCTAAATACTTCATTAATAATGTTTCTATATCTATTACATGTTGAAATGATTTAAAAAATTTGGATATATTGGGCTGAATTAAAATGTTATTAAAATTAATTTCAGCTGATTCTTTTTACTTTTTTAAATGAGCTATTAGACAATTTAAAATTACATATATGGCTTGCATTCTATTTCTACAAGACAGTGCTGATCACTAGGGTATTTATCTTGTTGTAAAATCGCTGGATTTAATACTGGGTGATGCCAAAGTGTTTTGTAAAGTAATTCTAACCATTACACTTTCACTGGTGATGTATGAATGCTTCTCTTGCCACATACTCCATCATTGTCAGGATTTAAATGTTTTGCCAATCTGGTGGGTGTGAAATGTTACTACATTGTGGTTTGCGTATGCATTCCCCTGATCACTAAAGATGTGGAACATTTTGTCATGTTCATTTACGGTTTTTCTTCTCTTTTCTTCATGGCTCTTTTTCATTTTTTATTTCAGTGCATCTCTTTTTCTTTTTGATTGATAGAAATTATTTTGGGTACTAATCCTTAATCATTTCTGTGTCATGCAATTACCTTTTTTTGTTTCTAACATTTTTTTCACTCTTTTTGATGTAAACTTTTGATTTTCTTTTTTTTTCTGGCTGTGCCACGCGGCTTACAGAATCTCAGTTCCCCGAACAGGGATTGAACCCAGGCCACGGTAGCAAAAGCGCCGAAGACTAACCACTAGACCACCAGGGAACTCCCTAAACTTTTGATTTTGAAGCAATCTCAAATTTACAGAAAAGTTGCAATCTCAAATGTACAGAATGCTGCAAATAACTCATTTTTCCCTAAACCATTTGAAAGTTGCCAACATGATGTTTCATTATTTTTGAATATTTTAGTGTGAGGTTTTTACAAACAAGGACATTCTCCTACATAGCCACAATACAACCATCGAAACGGTTATTAAGGAAATGCTGTCTGGCAGCATTTTGTCCAGTTTTTCCTTGTAATCTGAGGGTGAGATAGGCTGTAGTGGGCTTATGCCATTTGAGTAAGAACGAAAAGCCCTGATAGCTTTTTAAAATTATATTTTGTTGTTGCTGCAGTTTACAAATGCAATTAACATATATTTTTTCATTAACATCAGATGCATAAAATAGATAAATCATAAACCTTAGTCTGTGAAACACATCATTAGTCCATTTGTGGCCTTCCTCTATTATTTGTTTATTTTTAAAATACAATGAACACTTGTGGACCCACACCAAACTCAAATATCACCAATAACTGACAGCTACCTGTGTGTTCTTCTCCTATTCCATCCTCTGCTTTCCTCCCAACGATTACCCTGTACGCCTCAGGGTGTACTCCTTACCTTAGAGATGTATGCTTTTTGCCTATTTTAAAAATCATCAACTTGTCCTCTCTGGACCTTCTTTTACCTTCTTCATATCTTCATGTATCTTCTCTATTTCTACGGCTTTCAATAGCCCTTCCATATCGTTTGTGATTCATAAGGCTGTAGAAGAAAAGTTTATTTTTCTGTTCTTAGTGCTTTTGGATGATTTCCAAGAGGAAAAGGGAACTGGTGACTTCATGGAGTCATGTTCAAACTAGAATTTGCATTTTTGAAAATCTCCTTAAGTGATTCTGATGTCAATTGAAAATGAGAGCCCATTTTGTGAAGATGATCCAGAGAAAGGTCATGTATATTGGGTCAGAAGCAGGGTGGAAGGGGAGCGGGTGGATAGCTCCACTTTGAGGTCCGTACAAGAGCAGAGCTCAAGGGAGCCTAGAGCTGACCTGACTTGGCATATAGCACAGCTGGAAATACCCAAAAATGTCTTCTCCACAGATACAAAAAAATCCTGTGTTAGGCTACTCCTTTGCCTTAGGGCATCAAAGGCTATGTTAATAGTCATCATTTAGAACTGTGTTGTCCAACATGGTAGCCACTGGCCCCATGTGGCTGTTGAGCAGTGTGGCTAGTTTGACGTGAGCTGTGTTGTGATTCTAAAATACATAGACTTAGTATTAAAAGAAGGTGGTAAAATATCTCAATTTTTTTACTGGTTACATATTGAAATAATATTTTAGATGTATTGGGCTAAATAAAATATACTACAAAAATTAATCTCACCTTTTTCTTTCTACCTTTTCAATGTGGGTAACAGAACATTTTAAATCAAAGTTGTGGCTCATGTTATATTTCTGTTGGACAGCATTGTTCTAGAAAGCCTCTGAACACAGAACTCCAAACAGGTACAATTTCCAACAGGACTGGGAGTGAGTGTATTGGAGATGGTGAACAGGTAGTGAGCAGTGCCAAAATTAAAGTGGGCCTAGGTGACCCTGAAGGGGTGGTTTGTTCAGCCAGGTGGTAAGTGAGGTCATTAAAGCCTGGCTGTTGGAGATGACAAAACATGTAAATCACTGAATCCTGGAATTTCATGATTAAACAATGCTTTCAGGTTCATCTGGTCCCGTAAATGATGGGAAGGAAATCCCTGGTCTCAGCATCTGAATGTTTGGGTTCTAGTCTCAGCTCCACCATTTACATAGCTAGGAGGTCTTGGACAAATCATTTAATCTCTTTTCTTGTATGTATAATGGGGGAGATAAAATCTGCTTGACCTTTCTCGGAGGGTTATTTCAGGTGTTTTAACTTATTCAAAAGCCCACTTAAAATTCTGAAGCACTGTACAAATATAAGATATTAAAAAGACATTGCCTACATCACAATCCTGGCTCAGTCCAGCTCAACCAAGAGTTGTTGATAATTTTCAAAGTGGACAGTTACTTTCTAGATAATTTGGCATTGAACATATCAGTGCCTTTGGCTTATATCTCTACAGAGAAGCAATTCCTTTCTTTAGTTTTCATATGATTAACAAAAGACTTGGACCCAGTCTACAGTGTAATAACGATTCCTATTTTTAAAAATGAGAAAAAAACAACCAACCTCAATTGGGGAAATGAGACTTTTCTCACCCAGTTTAGAAGTCTGATAATAGGAAATTTTGGTGGAGATGCTCCACTCATCATCCCCTGCTCTAGAGGGTAAATGTGGTGTAGCTGCTTTGAAGAGCAACTTTATAAGATCTGGTGCAGCTGAAGATGCAATTCGGCTTATTTTCCATGACTGTACATACATACGCTTAAAACAAAATTGGTAATATTCATTAGTGCCCTTTAATAACCTGCTTACATAAAGAGCACAACAATATGTCATGAACATTTCTTGTTGTTAAACAAGAAAACTTATTATTAAAAAGCCTCCAGCTGAGGCCTAACATGTGCTTCCTCTCTCTGCACCTCGAGGGGCCTCTGGCCTGATTAAAAGTAACCAGAACCCTTGGGACTTCCCTGGTGGCGCAGTGGTTGAGAATCTGCCTGCCAATGCAGGGGGCACGGGTTCAAGCCCTGGTCTGGGAAGATCCCACATGCCGCGGAGCGACTAGGCCCGTGAGCCACAATTGCTGAGCCTGCGCGTCTGGAGCCTGTGCTCCGCAACAAGAGAGGTCGCGATAGTGAGAGACCCGCGCACTGCGATGAAGAGTGGCCCCCACTTGCCGCAACTAGAGAAAGCCCTCGCACAGAAACGAAGACCCAACACAGCCATAAATAAATAAATAAATAAATAAAATTGAAAAAAAAAAAAAAAAAGTAACCAGAACCCTTTGCACACGCCATCCCAGGGTCGCACACACCCGAAGGCCCCCCACTGCCAGTGAAGAGGCTGTGTGCCTGATATATTCCTCTCACCAACCACTCCCCACCCCCAAATAATCCTGCCCTTGATTTCACTGTTACTGAGAAGCAGTTCCAGTTCTCCTAGAAATGAAAACTGCAGAAGGCAGGGAACAGGGAGTGAGCAGGAACAGGGAAGGGCCAGGGCAAAGCAGGTTGGGGCTTGCACGTTGCTGGCTGGAGTCCGGGGTCAGGAGAGAAGACCAGGTGGAACAGAGGAAAGCCCCCCTGCTTTCTCCCTGTCGATGCCGAGGTTGCTGAGCCAAAGCCTAGCATTTCAGTGCCTCTGAACGTCTATGGGCTCCAACCTCAGCTACTCTGTATCTGGACCCCAGTAATCTTTTTGGCTCTCTTGTCAGTTCTAATCCTCCAGAGTGACTTATCCACATTTTCTCCATTTCCTTAAGCCTCTAATTCCACATAATTTTTACTCTCAGCACACGATTTGGTCTCCTGCTTCAGAGGGATTAGGAATCATTAGAGAAACCTCAATTTTCTCTCATCGACTCTATAAATTGAACTGCATTGCTATCCAATTTTTTCCTCTCTTCTTCCTGCTACAATGGAAGAGGTGTTCCCATTCCTGCCTCAGGCCAGTCTCTATGATTTTGAACTCATGCCTGATCACATAACACTTCCATTCCCAATATCCTCAATACCTTCTACAGGATTTAATATTCCGAGTCACTCCCAGCATAAACCCTAACAAAATGGCCTGACCCAAGTCTTTCTCCAGATGCCACCCCAGCTTTTCTCTCCATCACAGGCAGAGTGAGCAACAATGGCACGTTTCTTAAAAATTCAGACTTCTCTTTTCTCCTTTTCAAACCACAAGGAAACTTCAAACAAATCTATTTCTAGATGTAGTTGAAGGTGGGCACCTGACCCAACCTAGGGATGGGAGTTCTTCTCTGATTTGTTTGTTAATCTGAGTATTACTCCATAATATGGCTATACCACGGTTGTTAATCCATTCCCCTGCTGATGAATTTTTGGAGTGTTTCCAGTATTGGCCTATTATGAATCAAACTACTATGAACATTCTTGTACAAGTCTTTGGGAGACATTTGTTTTCACTTCTCTTGGATAAATGTCCCAAAATGGAATGGTTGGGTCATAGGGTAGATGTATGTTTAATTTCATAAGAAACTGCTAAATAACTCTCCAAAGCAGTTATACCATTTTACAGTCCAACCAGAAATGTACAAGAGTTTTATCTGCTTTATATTCTCACCAACATTTGCCATAGCCAGTCTTTGATTTTAGTCTTTTAAGAGAGTATGAAATGCTATCTCATTGTGGTTTTAATTTGTATTTCCTTGATGTCTAATGATGTTGAGCACCTTTTCATGAGCTTTTTTATTTTATTTTATTTTATTTTTATTTATTTATTTATTTTTAAAATATTTTATTCTTGGCTGTGTTGGGTCTTCGTTTCTGTGCGAGGGCCACTCTTCATCGTGGTGCACGGGCCTCTTCACTATCACGGCCTCTCTTGTTGCGGAGCACAGGCTCCAGATGCGCAGGCTCAGTAATTGTGGCTCACGGGCCTAGTTGCTCCGCGGCATGTGGGATCTTCCCAGACCAGGGCCCGAACCCGTGTCCCCGGCATTAGCAGGCAGATTCTCAACCACTGCGCCACCAGGGAAGCCCCTCATGAGCTTTTTGACCATTTGTATATCTTCTTTTCTGAAATGCTGGTCACATATTTGACCCTGGACAACCCTGTAAGTGGTGTCTTCAGCAGGATATGGCATTTTACCTACTGTATAGTAGATTAAACCCCAAACAATAAAAGCATACAGCAGTTCAAGCCAGGCATTGAAATATCTTGAGGTTAAATTGAACTTTTTAGTGAAATGTTGTGGAAGGGCTCCCTTCCACCAGCCATTGTTACCAAAGTGCCTTGCCATGCAATCTCGGGCAGCCCCTTCATTCTACAGGCCGTGCAGTAGATGCCTGGGCTGTGTGTGGCTATTTCTGATATTGTTCTTCTCCTGTCCCAACAGGCAGGCTACAGAGTCGCAGCAATAGCCCTTGCTTGTCCTGCCATATTTCCTTCCTGGAGGAAATGAGGTTTTACTTGTTACTTCCTATCCTGTAAGTCAACTCTTCATTATTTTTCCTGAAGCCCCAAGGATAAATAAATGAACAAAGCAACAACCAGCTAACCCATCAGGATCTGAGGGTAACCCCATCATAATAACTGGTATCTGTAGGAAGCACAGCAGTTTATAACATGCTTTCACATATATCATTTATTTTTATCTTCAAAACAAAGTCATAGGGCATCATTATCATGGCCTCATTTTACAGATGAGCCCAACTAAGGCTCAGAGAAGTTAAAGGAGTGACCCATGAAAATCATCCTTGGCTGTTCTTGAGAATGGAGAGCTGTGGCCAGCCTTCACACATTGGCAACATGGTGGAGGCAATGCTGTGTCTATAACCACAGACTAGTTCTGGGAGGGAGGTGAGAAGCCACCGCAATGAGAAGCCCGTGCACCACAACAAAGAGTAGCCCCCGCTCACAGTAACTAGAGAAAGCCTGTGCGCAGCAACAAACACCCAACACAGCCAAAAATAAATAAATAAAATAAATAATTAATTAAATTGTACCTGAAAAGGATATGACTTTAAGTCTCCGTCATCAAAGACTACAACTCTGTTATCAGATCAGCCTAAGGGTGGGGAGGACACTGGGGTTAGGAAATAGAGAGGCAGCAGAAAGAAAACTGGAAAATGTAGTGGACTTGCCAGAGGCCTTTGACTCTTGTCTCAGACCTGGACATCACAGTGACAGGCATTGTGCCACAATAATGTGTCCCCCGACTGTGGCCCCCACCGGGCCCCAAACTATGCGTGACAGCGACCGGAACCTGGATCGGAGAGTCTCCTGACAATTACGATTTTGAAAAAAAAGAAGCTTGATTTTTCAATTTACTATATTTGCCAGCCATTTACATGATTTGGGGAAATTTTGAGGCCACTCTTGACATATGCAAAGTTTAAAAATTTCATTGGCAGCACTCATATCTGCCATGAGTCACCCAGCCTGACAGGGAAATCTGTAATTATGGCTGAGACTAACAAGCAAGCAAGCAAATGACACCTCTTTCTTTATTGTCCTTGTCAATATGAAAATGGTTGATGAATGGGGGTCTTAAATTTAAGACCTGGGTTTACATATGATAAAGGTCTTCTACCCTTCACCAATTGCAAGATAGAGAGGAAAACCAGAGAAAATTCACTTTGAAAGCCACCCTAAATACAGGATGACTTGCATGGCACTCGTGGGTTTTTTTTTTAAATTTTATTAATTTTATTTATTTTGGGGTCTTCATTGCTGCGCGAGGGCTTTCTCTAGTTGTGGCGAGCGGGGGCTACTCTTTGTTACGGCACGCGGGCTTCTCATTGCGGAGCATGGGCTCTAGGCATCCGGGCTTCAGTAGTTGCAGCACACGGGCTCAGTAGATGTGGCTCGCAGGCTCTAGAGCGCAGGCTCAGTAGTTGTGGTGCGCGGGCCTAGTTGCTCCGCGGCATGTGGGATCTTCCTAGACCAGGGATTGAACCAGTGTCCCTTGCATTGGCAGGCAGATTCTCAACCACTGCGCCACCAGGGAAGTCCCTCCCTTGTGGTTTTGATGAGAACAGAAACGCAGTGCAAGTTTCCACACCTCTTCACTCAACCTCCCATATTTATTCCCTCTTCTGGATCAGGATGCACTTGACTCACTAACTCCAGTAGATGGTTGGAGCCGGAGGAGACCTCAGCGATCATCTGTTCTCATCCAACTTTTTGACTCTATAAGTGGGAAAATGATGTCTGCACTGGTGGTTACCCTCAGCTGGTTAGTGGCAGATCTGAGACTGCGAGCCAGGTCTCTAGACTTCCAGGCCAGGGATCTATCTTCCTGCCATACCCTGCTTTTGGTAAGACTGACCGAAGCAAGTTGTCTGTCTGGAACCGGCATACATCTTGGCTTAAGGTCTGTTGCTGAGTCCATTTAGACGTGAGGAGTGACTAGAGTCCTCACCTCTAGTGCCAGGAACCCCAAATGTATCATGACTCACCAGAGGCTACCAGACAATTGCTATATTGTAAATTCTGAGAGGCAGATAACTGATTGGAAGGGGCAGGAGGTCAGGGGTCTGGTCATAGAGTTCCATTTGTACAGCAAGGACATTGCTTGCATATAGATTGTATCTTTATTTTGGGAAGCCTGGAGACTGATGGAGATTATAGCAGGTGACAAGGTCCCTTCAAGCCCCTCCTGGCAATATCAATACAACTCACATGCATAGTCATTTTTGGCATCCCTAGGAAGAGATGGAGAATCACTAAGTAAATTACTTTCAAATGTCAAAAATTACTAAGATCCTCATATGATAGTACTTGTACTTAACCATCCCTTGGGTCAGTAGATTGTAGTCATTAAGAATTAGGTTTTAGGGAATGTAAATTGGTGCAGCCACTATGGAAAACAGTATGGCGGTTCCTCAAAAAACTAAAAATAAATTGCCATATGATCCAGCAATCCCACTCCTGAGCATATAGCCAGAGAAAACTAAAATTCAAAAAGATACATGCACCCCAATGTTCACTTGCAGCACTATTTGCAATAGCCAAGACATGGAAACAACCTAAATGTCCACTGACAGACGAATGGATAAAAAAGCTGTGGTACATATATACAATGGAATACTACTCAGCCATAAAAAAGAATGAAATAAAGCCATTTGCAGCAACATGGATGGACCTAGCGATTATCATACTAAATGAAGTAAGTCAGAAAGTGAAAGATTCACTTATATGTGGAGTCTAAAATGTGACACAGGGAATTCCCTGATGGTCCAGGGGTTAGGACTCTGTGCTTTCACTGCCGAATGTGGGGGTCCAATCCCTGTTTGGGGAACTAAGATGCTGCAAGCAGCCAAAATAAGTAAGTAAGTAAATAAATAAATAAAATATGACACAAATGAACTTATCTATGAAACAGAAACAGACAGACATAGAGAACAGACTGGTGGTTGCCAAGGAGGGAAGGTGCTGGGGGAGGGATGGTTGGGGTTAGCAGATGTCAGCTTCTATCTATATGATGGATAAACAACAAGGTCCTACTGTAGAGCACAGGGAACAATATTTAATATCCTGTGATAAACCATAATGGAAAAGAATATATATATATACATGTACAACTGAGTCACTTTGCTGTACAGCAGAAATTAACACATTGTAAATCAACTATACTTCAATAAAATAAAATTTTTAAAAAAGAGCTAGGCTTTAGAGTGCAACCAACCTGGGTTCAGACCCAGGCTGTACTCCTTACTACTATTCTACCAGGCCTACTGTGCAAGCTCAATGCATGTTAGCTACCACTGATATCGATGGAGAAGATATAAAGTGACAAAAAGCCACTGTGGATTCAGTTGATTCATATTCATCTGTATTTAAAAATTACAACAGCATCTACCTGAATGACTGGTAAATATCTATGACTGGAATTATTTATTCAGGCCACAGACAATGCTTTGTGTGCAAATTAATTGATTTGAACCTGTTACAGTAATCACTCCGCTGGGTCATGGGTCCATGGTGCTAGTACCTCTGATGTTGTGGAAGAGCATGGATTTTGGAATCTCACAGTCCAGGGTCAAATCCCAGCTTTGCCACGTCCTACCTGTGCCATCTTTGACAAGTTGCTTAACTTCTCTGAGTCTCAGTGTCCTCATCTCTAAAATAAAGGATAATACCTCCCTCACAAGGTTGTTGGGAAGATCAAGTGATACAATGTCCACAGCAACCTAATGGACGATGGGTGTCAAATAAATGTTCATTTGTAGTCTCACAACTTGGGCAAAGCTTCATAATCCACATCACTTTGAAAACCATTACTTAAATTGCAGAGGACAGAGACTTCCCTGGTGGCACAGTGGTTGAGAATCTGCCTGCCAATGCAGGGGATACGGGTTTGAGCCCTGGTCTGGGAGGATCCCACATGCCGTGGAGTGGCTGGGCCCGTGAGCCACAACTACTGAGCCTGCGCGTCTGGAGCCTGTGCTCCGCAACAAGAGAGGCCGCGACAGTGAGAGGCCCGCGCACCGCGATGAAGAGTGGCCCCCACTCGCCGCAACTGGAGAAAGCCCTCGCACAGAAACGAAGACCCAACACAGCCAAAAATAAATAAATAAATAAATTTAAAGCCTCATGGTCAAAGAAGCAAACAAAATAAAACATGTTTAAAAAAAAAAAAAAAAGAATCCGCCTGCCAATGCAGGGGACAGTTCGAGCGCTGGTCCGGGAAGATCCCACATGCCGCGGAGCAACTAAGCCCGTGCGCCACAACTACTGAGCCTGCGCTCTAGAGCCCGCGACCCACAACGACTGCGCCTGTGTGCCACAACTACTGAAGCCTGTGCGCCTAGAGCCCGTGCTCCGCAACAAGAGAAGCCACCGCAATGAGAAGCCCACGCACCACAACGAAGAGAAGCCCCTGCTCGCCGCACCTGGAGAAAGCCCGCGTGCAGCAA
Source organism: Balaenoptera acutorostrata (assembly GCF_949987535.1). Taxonomy (NCBI): domain Eukaryota; kingdom Metazoa; phylum Chordata; class Mammalia; order Artiodactyla; family Balaenopteridae; genus Balaenoptera; species Balaenoptera acutorostrata. The sequence goes on from NC_080075.1 coordinate 8,233,324, forward strand.
CGAAGACCCAACGCAGCCAAAAGTATAAATAAATGAATTTATATATTAAAAAAAGACATAATCTAAGGCGTGTTTGGTCACATTAAGATAACCCAGACCTTTGAGATAAGTCTGATATAAGTAATGAGCTTAAAGTAAAATTCAGAGGACAGTGTGTTGCAAACTATGTCAGAATGGCATAGCAAGGTGATCATTTTAAAATCTAGTTAAAAAAAAATCTCATCAAATTTGTAGATGATTTTACTTGCATATTTTAAACCTGATTGTTATCTATTTATGGAAGTTTATAAAGAGTTATCATTCTAATTTCCTGAGCTACAATTTAAAAGAAGAGACAATAAAACTGTTACTCTTTAAAACCTTTAAAACCTTTGATCAGTGCAGCCAAAGTATAAATTAATTAATTAATTAAAAGAAAATAAGCTTGGTAGACAAAAGTTCTCACAATAGAATTGAAATTTAGAGAACCTTTGGACAAACTTAATCATTCCTATTGCTCTTACTTTTATGTGGTTAACAGCAAATCTTTATTTATGCCATCTAATGGCCACTTTAGAAAATCTACAGATAGTGTAGGCATAAAATTCATCCTAACAATTTTATTATTTTGAATCTAGGTATGATTTTGGGAAAGGCAAAATCAAGAATAGTTTTTATAGAAGATAAGATATGTGATAAGTACCCCAAAATAGGAAATAATTTGCTGAAAAATACTTTAGTTTACCCAAATTCTATTTTTACTTTTATTTTACATTATTCATGCACAGATTGTAGTAATTACTAATATACCTTTCTATGCAAGTATTTAGGCATGTGTAAATATATTTAAGACATTTAAAGCTTATATTGAATACCTATAGATTTAAAACATAATTTATCAGTATATTAAATTAAAAATGTACATATCACTAAATTTACCATGTTAATAAGCAGAAAATCATAACCATTATGTCAAATACATATTTGTATTTCTCTGTAATTACTGTGCCTGGTATAATTAACTGTTTATATTCTCTTTAACTAAAGTGATCAACTATTTTTCTTTTCTCCAGAAAATAAAGAAAATTAGAGAACAGAAAATGAATTGTTTGGCTATTTTTTTCTCCATGAGCACTCATTTCATATCATTTTAATAATTTTGAGGGAAAAAGAAACATAAATAATATTATTCAAAGGCATTTTCATCGTTTGTTAATGGATTGCCATTCTGAGAAATAAGGGTAAAAATTTTATTTAGTGACTAATGTTTTGTATCAGTTTCTTATTTAGAAACTGTCCAGACTTCCAGTTTTAATTAATTAATTGTTTAACAAGGTCTTAAAGCTGAGAAAAGTTTAAATGTATAAAACAGATTTTGACACATATACATAAAAAGAGAGCGATGGATGGTTTAGACAGTAACTTGGACCCTTGATGTTTTTATCAAGCTGTGTGATCAAAAAGCCAGTACTTAATACTCCTCAAAGTATAGAAAGGAAGGAGAGGATATTAAATATCCTCTATATTAAATAAAATGGTCTTTTTTTTTTAAAGAAAAACAAGACAAATAATGTCTTCATGGAGGTTTCTTCACTTTTTTTTTTTTTGTTCTAAAGTACCTCCCAAACACACAATCTTGCTCATATCAAAAGCTCCCTAAAATGGCCAGTGCAATTCCAAATTGTCCTTGGTGAAACTGTGACAGTTAGAATGATAAGCATACTAGTTAGTATTGTTAACAAGATGAAGAAAACACGTGTTTGGCCTGAAAGAGGCACCATTTACATTGAGAAGAACTTGAGAACTGGAATGGCCCTTAAAAATAGTGCTTGGGTAACTTTTTCTCCCCTGAGCCTGACCAAAGGCCAATGGTCACCAAGGAGTGGCCAGAAAAACCTTCTGAAATAAAGCAATTCTCTGAGACACAAAGACAGGACAGAAGAAGTCCTTGTAAGGTTTGAAATGATGGGAGGCAAAGGAGTACCATTCTGGGGAATCCCCTGGGTCCAACTTAAGGATGGACTGACCGGGCTTGGCAGGTCGGCTTTGCGGAGGCCTCCCTGATCCTGGCCCCTGGTGGTCACACCTTTGTGGAATTCCTCTCTTCCTTGAGTGTGGGCTGGACCTGTGACTTGCTTCCAACCAATGGAATGCAACCAAGGAGACGGAATCTAGGCCACTGCATTTATATGATTACCTAAGAGGGTAGCACCCATCTTGCTAAAGTCTCTCACTCCAGTGTTGGTTTTGAAGAAGCAACTTGCCATGAATTTTATAACCACAAGGAAATGACTTCTGCCAACAACCTGGGAGAGCTTGGAAGCAGATACCTGCCCTGTCAAGGATCTGAGGAGAACCCAGCTTCGGCTGATGCCTTTTGTGAAGCCTTGTGACACCCTAAGCAGATTAGCGAGCTAAGCTGTGCCCAGAGCCCTGACCCGGAGCAACGGCAGGGTGATGAGCACGTGTGGTTCTATGCGGCTGAGACTGTGGTAATATGTTATGCGACAACAGAAAACAAACACTCTAGCCTATGCTCATCTCCCCACTTCTGGGCAATTTCATTTCTAAATATCCAACTCATCATTCAGATAATTTCCTCTAGTCATGAGCAGCAGAGGTTAAAATTACTTACCAAAACTTTATTAGACTCTTTGGGTAAAAATTAACCAATGGTCTTTTCCCCGTTTTAAACATTAATATTAGCCTAGTAAAAGAGGCAGCAAAACATTAGCAGGGGCTGCTTTTATCAATACTTATACAGCTGACCTCAATCCAACTCCAGCAAGGACAGCTTCCGTTGAGGCATACAGGCCTCTCTCCAGTTAGACCCAGCCCTTCTGCTTTATATCCTCTCCAGGCCGTACATATACTGGATATTCAATAATTGGAATGGAATTGAAAGTGTGATTGCCTTGAAGCTTATTAATTAATGATATCTGGCTTCACTTCACACAGCACTTCTACTTGATGCCAAAACTCTGTGACAGGACAGATGCTGGGACCACAAGCAGTGAGTATGCCAATGTCACTGCTGCCTGAGCCAAATTTTACGAGACAAGGAAAATAAAGGGCAACTAGAATTCTGAGTCCTCGGCATCATCTTTAGTTAGCTGCCACGGAATTTCCCCAGCACTGAACCTCTCTTAACATTCTTACTTCTCCCCACCCCTCCAGGTGTCTGAAATAGAATAAAAGGAAATAAAACAACTTTCCCTAAATGATTTTTCCCTTCTCTTTTTTCTTTTAAATAGCAACCTCAACTGTTGGCAGAGGTTTCTAGGAATTCAAGGAACATCAATAAAGTTTAGGCCAAATGAGATTTATAATTAGAAAACAGATACTATTTTGGGTATTAAATTTAAGGATAAAATGAAGCCAAGTCCACATAACGTATTTATAGACACCACAGCACAGAGCAGCCGGTCCAGCTGCACCCAGTGTCTGGTGCTTCTGGCTGAATCTCTGTTCTCCAGGGGAACAGACTAAGCTCCTTTAGGGCAGGGACCACATTCTGGTCGGCTCTGGATTCTCCAACACATGCACACCCTCCACTCAAAGGGCCACTCATAGAATGTGTTGAATTCAATTAAACGAGAGAACAATTTTTAAAAAAAGTTAACGACGACTGCTAAGGTGACATCTGAACCCACATGTTCAAACACTGACATTCTTACCCATTTTCCAGTGAAACTACTGGAGGGAAAGGGGACAGAATTAAACCAATTAATAGCACTAAAACCTCCAAGCCTACACTAAGGAAGAATCACACCATGTTTAGCCAGTGAAAATGACTAGAATTTAAAACATATTTTAATGAGAACACTTTCTCACCATCTTTAAATAGAAATGACTTGCACTTTTTACTCTGAAGCTGCGAGGCCATCAGGACTTATTTACTTCCTGGTCTGTGGGGTTCTGAAGCCACCCCACCACCAGCTCTCCAGTGCTCTTGAGGCATGTGTTGGACATGTCCTCCTCTGTTGGGAGACCTTGTGGCAGCTTCAGGGGCTTGATTCTGTGACATAAGAGAATGCTTTTAGAGTTATACTAGGTAACACATTTTAAGAAACTGCTGGAATAACAAACAACAAACCTTATCAAATGTTTAACCACTTTCAGTTTTGCATTCACCGAAGGGATATTCTTGTGAACTTGAGGAGTATGTGCCTACAAACAAAGGAAACAATGTCATGGATCAATTTCAAAAGCACAGATGGTCGCATGTTACAGGGAAAGGTTAAGGTGTAGGCTCATTCTGTCTAAATCAAACTTCCAAACATATTACATGAAATAATACATTTAAACAAAAGAAATATTAAACATACACCTTAAAGTTTTAAAAGTGGAAAATTTAAAGCAAATTTAAACAACACTAAAGATGACTAAAATAGTTACATACTTTTTGTAACCCAAGCATCTTTATTATATCTTTCTCCCAATATGGACGTCTTTTTGTACTTTTTATTCTGGTAACAATATGCAGTTTATGAGGTTGCTGTGGATCCCCACCATATTTTTCATGATCTTCAGGTGAAGGCTGGAAAACCTAGAAAGGAAGAATTATAAATGGTAAAATTTCAATTTACACAGCTTCTATGTACCTCCTTTATTTTTTTTTCCTTAAAAAAACTTCAAACAACTACATAATGATTTCATCCCTAATAGTTCTATAATCCTCACCCTCAAATTGAACATTTCTACCAGTCTGATTACTCAGATAGATGGAGTCTAAGAATTTCATACACTAAGAAAAATACCACACAGGCAAGGTTTTGTTTTGTTTTGCTTTTATTAAGAGAAAAGCAGGAGCAACCAGATGACACTAAAGAGTTCAAATGTCAAGAGAATATATTGCATTATATGAGCTGAGCCTTGGGCTGCATCCCCTCCCCCATTCAAGGAGGGGGACAAACAAAAACTTACAATGACATTAACACATGAGTATTAAAAAAGTATGTATTGGCTGCAACCCTGAATAAGGATGTATGTATAACACTATTTGTAATACTGAAAATTTTAAAGACCACATCTATATTCCTCAAGAGAATAGCTAAATAAATTATGATGCATACATTCTAAATAAAACTAAAAATAATATAACTAAATAAGATATGATGCAAATAAATTATGATGAATCCTACTGGCTATAATGCTACCATTAAAACAAATAAGGTTTACTACCTTTGTAAGTACTAACATTGAAGGATGGTCATAATATATTCTTTTTTTTTTTTTTTTTAATTTATTTTATTGATGGCTGTGTTGGGTCTTCGTTTCTGTGCGAGGGCTTTCTCCAGTTATGGCAAGCAGGGGCCACTCTTCATCGCGGTGCGCGGGCCTCTCGCTATCGCGGCCTCTCTTGTTGCGGAGCACAGGCTCCAGACGCGCAGGCTCAGCAATTGTGGCTCACGGGCCCAGCCGCTCCGCGGCATGTGGGATCTTCCCAGACCAGGGCTCGAACCCGTGTCCCCTGCATTGGCAGGCGGATTCTCAACCACTGCGCCACCAGGGAAGCCCCATAATATATTCTTGAGCAAAAAAAAACAAATTTCCACACCATTGTGTAACAGGATCTTGTATTTGTTTCATCTACACCATGATGAGTGTGTATATATGATGTATTCTGTAACTACTGATCCTAAGAATATGATCCTAACTTCTATTTTTTATTGTTTTTAACATCTTTATTGGAGTATAATTGCTTTACAATGGTGTGTTAGTTTCTGCTTTATAAGAAAGTGAATCAGCTATACATATACATATATCCCATCCCCATATCTCCTCCCTCTTGCATTTCCCTCCCATCCTCCCTAACCCACCCCTCTAGGTGGTCACAAACCACCGAGCTGATATCCCTGTGCTATGCAGCTGCTTCCCCGTAGCTATCTGTTTTACGTTTGGTAGTGTATATATGTCCATGCCACTCACTTCATCTCAGCTTACCCTTCCCCCTCCCCAAGTCCTCAAGTCCATTCTCCATGTCTGCGTAGTTATTCCTGTCCTGCCCCTAGGTTCTTCAAAACCTTTTTTTTTTCAGATTCCATATATATGTTAGCATACGGTATTTGTTTTTCTCTTTCTGACTTACTTCACTCTGTATGACAGTCTCTAGGTCCATCCACCTCGCTACAAATAACTCAATTTCATTTCTTTTTATGGCTGAGTAATATTCCATTGTATATATGTGCCACATCTTCTTTATCCATTCATCTGTCGATGGACACTTAGGCTGCTTCCATGTCCTGGCTATTGTAAATAGAGCTGCAAAGAACATTGTGGTACATGTCTCTTTTTGAATTATAGTTTTCTCAGGGTATATGCCCAGTAGTGGGATTGCTGGGTCATATGGTAGTTCTATTTTCAGTTTTTTAAGGAACCTCCATACTGTTCTCCATAGTGGCTGTATCAATTTACATTCCCACCAACAGCGCAAGACGGTTCCCTTTTCTCCACACCCTCTTCAGCATTTATTGTTTGTAGATTTTTAGATGATGGCCAGTCTGACTGGTGTGAGGTGATACCTCATTGTAGTTTTGATTTGCATTTCTCTAATGATTAGTGATGTTGAGCAACCTTCCATGTGTTTGTTGCCAATCTGTATACCTTCTTTGGAGAAATGTCTACTTAGGTCTTCTGCCCATTTTTGGATTGGGTTGCTTGTTTTCTTGATATTGTGCTGCATGAGCTGCTTGTATATTTTGGAGATTATTCCTTTGTCAGTTGCTTCGTTTGCAAATATTTTCGCCCATTCTGAGGGTTGCCTTTTCATCTTGTTTATGTTTTCCTTTGCTGTGCAAAAGCTTTTAAATTTCATTAGGTCCCATTTATTTTTGTTTTTATGTCCATTTCTCTAGGAGCTGGGTCAAAAAGGATCTTGCTGTGATTTATGTCATAGAGTGTTCTGCCTATGTTTTCCTCTAAGAGTTTTATAGTGTCTGGCCTTACATTTAGGCCTTTAATCCATTTTGAGTTTATTTTTGTGTATGGTGTTAGGGAGTGTTCTAATTTCATTCTTTTACATGTAGCTGTCCAGTTTTCCCAGCACCACTTACTGAAGAGGCTGTCTTATCTCCATTGTATACTCTTGCCTCCTTTTTCAAAAATAAGGTGACCATATGTGCGTGATTTTATCTCTGGGCTTTCTATCCTGTTCCATTGATCTGCATTTCTGTTTTTCTGCCAGTACCATATTGTCTTGATTACTGTAGCTTTGTAGTGTAGTCTGAGGCCCAGGAGCCTGATTCCTCCGGCTCCGTTTTTCTTTCTCAAGATTGCTTTGGCTATTCGGGGTCTTTGGTGTTTCCATACAAATTGTGAAATTTTTTGTTCTAGTTCTGTGAAAAATGCCAGTGGTAGTTTGATAGGGATTGCATTGAATCTGTAGATTGCATTGAGTAGAACAGTCATTTTCACAATGTTGATTCTTCCAATCCAAGAACATGGTATATCTCTCCATCTGTTTGTATCATCTTTAATTTCTTTCAACAGTGTCTCATGGTTTTCTACGTACAAGTCTTTTGTCTCCTTAGGTAGGTTTATTCTTAGGTATTTTATTCTTTTTGTTGCAATGGTAAATGGGAGTGTTTCCTTAATTTCTCTTTCAGATTTTTCATCATTAGTGTACAGGAATGCCAGAAATTTCTGTGCATTAATTTTGTATCCTGCTACTCTACTAAATTCATTGATTAGCTCTAGTAGTTGTCTGGGAGCATCTTTAGGATTCTCTGTGTATAGTATCATGTCATCTGCAAACAGTGACAGTTTTACTTCTTCTTTTCCAATTTGGATTCCTTTTATTGCTTTTTCTTCTCTGATTGTTGTGGCTAAAACTTCCAAAACTATGTTGAATAATAGTGGTGAGAGTGGGCAACCTTGTCTTGTTCCTGATCTTAGAGGAAACGGTTTCAGTTTTTCACCAATGAGAACGATGTTGGCTGTGGGCTTGTCATATATGGCCTTTATTATGTTGAGGTAAGTTCCCTCTATGCCTACTTTCTTGAGGGTTTTTATCATAAACGGGTGTTGAATTTTGTCAAAAGCTTTTTCTGCATCTATTGAGATGATCATATGGTTTTTATCCTTCAATTTGTTAATATGGTGTATCACACTGGTTGATTTGCGTATACTGAAGAACCCTTACATCCCTGGGATAAACCCCACTTGATCATGGTGTATGATCCTTTTAATGTGCTGTTGGATTCTGTTTGCTAGTATTTTGTTGAGGATTTTTGCGTCTATGTTCATCAGAGATACTGGCCTGTAGTTTTCTTTTTTGGGGACATCTTAGTCTGGTTTTGGTATCAGGGTGATGGTGGCCTCGCAGAATTTAGGAATGTTCCTCCCTCTGCTATATTTTGGAAGAGTTTGAGAAGGATAGGTGTTAGCTCTTCTCTAAATGTTTGATAGAATTCACCTGTGAAGCCATCCAGTCCTGGGCTTTTGTTTGTTGGAAGATTTTTAATCACAGTCTCAATTCAGTGCTTGTGATTGGTCCGTTTATATTTTCTATTTCTTCCTGGTTCAGTCTCAGAAGGTTGTACTTTTCTAAGAACTTGTCCATTTCTTCCAGGTTGTCCATTTTATTGGCATATAGTTGCTTGTAGTAATCTCTCATGATCCTTTGTATTTCTGCAGTGACAGTTGTTACTTCTCCTTTTTCATTTCTAATTCTATTGATTTGAGTCTTTTCCCTTTTTTTCTTGATGAGTCTGGCTAATGGTTTATAAATTTTGTTTATCTTTTCAAAGAACCAGCTTTTCGTTTTATTGATCTTTGCTACTGTTTCCTTCATTTCCTTTTTATTTATTTCTTATCTGATCTTTATGATTTCTTTCCTTCTGCTAACTTTGGGGTTTTTTTGTTCTTCTTTCTCTAATTGCTTTAGGTGTAAGGTTAGGTTGTTTATTTGAGATGTTTCCTGTTTCTTGAGGTAGGATTGTATTGCTATAAAGTTCCCTCTTAGAACTGCTTTTGCTGCATCCTATAGGTTTTGGGTCGTGTTTTCATTATCATTTGTTTCTAGGTATTTTTTTGATTTTCTCTTTAATTTCTTCAGTGATCTCTTGGTTATTAAGTAATGTATGGTATAGCCTCCATGTGTTTGTATTTTTTAGATTTTTTCTTGTAATTGATACCTAGTCTCATAGTTTTGTGGTCGGAAAAGATACTGATACAATTTCAATTTTCTTAAATTTACCAAGGCTTGATTTGTGACCCAAGATATGATCTATCCTGGAGAATGTTCCATGAGCAGTTGAGAAGAAAGTGTATTCTGTTGTTTTTGGATGGAATGTCCTATAAATAACAATTAAGTCCATCTTGTTTAATGTATCATTTAAAGCTTGTGTTTCCTTATTTATTTTCATTTTGGATCATCTGTCCATTGGTGAAAGTGGGGTGTTAAAGTCCCCTACTATGACTGTTTAACTGTCGACTTCCCCTTTTATTGCTGTTAGTATTTGCCTTATGTATTGAGGTGCTCCTATGTTGGGTGCATATATATTTACAATTGTTATATCTTCTTCTTGGATTGATCTGTTGATCATTATGTAGTGTCCTTCTTTGTCTCTTATAATAGTCTTTATTTTAAAGTCTATTTTGTCTGATATGAGAATTGCTACTCCAGCTTTCTTTTGATTTCCATTTGCATGGAATATCTTTTTCCATCCCCTCACTTTCAGTCTGTATGTGTCCCTAGGTCTGAAGTGGGTCTCTTGTAGACAGCATATATACGGGTCTTGTTTTTGTATCCATTCAGCCAGTCTGTGTCTTTTGGTTGGAGCATTTAATCCATTTACATTTAAGGTAGTTATGGATATGTATGTTCCTATGACCATTTTCTTAATTGTTTTGGGTTTGTTATTGTAGGTCTTTTTCTTTTCTTGTGTTTCCTGCCTAGAGAAGTTCCTTTAGCATTTGTTGTGAAGCTGGTTTGGTGGTGCTGAATTCTCTTAGCTTTTGCTTGTCTGTAAAGGTTTTAATTTGTCCGTCAAATCTGAATGAGATCCTTGTTGGGTAGAATAATCTTGGTTGTAGGTTTTTCCCTTTCATCACTTTAAATATGTCCTGCCACTCCCTTCTGGCTTGCAGAGTTTCTGCTGAAAGATCAGCTGTTAACCTTATGGGGATTCCCTTGTATGTTAGTTGTTGTTTTTCCCTTGCTGCCTTTAATATTTTTTCTTTGTATTTAATTTTTGATAGCTTGATTAATATGTGTCTTGGCGTGTTTCTCCTTGGATTTATCCTGTATGGGACTCTTTGCGCTTCCTGGCCTTGATTGACTATTTCCTTTCCCATATTAGGGAAGTTTTCAACTATAATCTCTTCAAATATTTTCTCAGTCCCTTTCTCTTTCTCTTGTTCTTCTGGGACCCCTATAATTCGAATGTTGGTGAGTTTAATGTTGTCCCAGAGGTCTCTGAGACTGTCCTCATTTCTTTTCATTCTTTTTTCTTTATTCTGCTCTGCAGTAGTTATTTCCACTATTTTATCTTCCAGGTCACTTATCTGTTCTTCTGCCTCAGTTATTCTGCTATTGATTCCTTCTAGAGAATTTTTAATTTCATTTATTGTGTTGTTCATCATTGTTTGTTTGCTCTTTAGTTCTTCTAGGTCCTTGTTAAACGTTTCTTGTATTTTCTCTATTCTACTTCCAAGATTTTGGATCATCTTTACTGTCATTACTCTGAATTCTTTTTCAGGCAGACTGCCTATTTCCTCTTCATTTGTTTGGTCTGGTGGGTTTTCACCTTGCTTCTTCATCTGCTGTGTGTTTCTCTGTCTTCTCGTTTTGCTTAACTTACTGTGTTTGGGGTCTCCTTTTCCCAGGCTGCAGGTTCGTAGTTCCCGTTGTTTTTGGTGTCTGCCTCCAGTGGCTAAGGTTGGTTCAGTGGGTTGTGTAGGCTTCCTGGTGGAGGGGACCGTTGCCTGTGTTCTGGTGGATGAGGCTGGATCTTGTCTTTCTGGTGGGCAGGACCAAGTTTGGTGGTGTGTTTTGGGGTGTCTGTGACCTTATTATGATTTTAGGTAGCCTCTCCACTAATGGGTGGGGTTGTGTTCCTGTCTTGCTAGTTGTTTGGCGTAGGGTGTCCAGGACTGGAGCTTGCTGGTCGTTGAGTGGAGCTGGGTGTTAGGTTTGAGATGGAGATCTCTGGGAAAGCTTTCGCCATTTGATATTACGTGGAGCCGGGAGGTTTCTGGTGGACCAATGTCCTGAACTTGGCTCTCCCAACTCAGAGGTACACACGTGGCCGGAGGATGAAGACCCTGTCAGCCACACAGCCAGTTACGTGGGGAGTTTCTTGCCTTTTGGGAAGTCTGAGGTCTTCTGCCAGCGTTCAGTAGGTGTTCTGTAGGAGTTGTTCCACATGTAGATGTATTTCTGATGTATTTGTGGGGAGGAAGGTGATCTCCACATCTTACTCCTCTGCCAGCTTGAAGGTCTCTCCCTTAAATTCTAGATATGATTCTAACAATTATATATATATGTGTATGTGTGTATGTGTGTGTATATATATATATATATATATATATATATATATATATATATATTTATTTATTTATTTATTTATTTATCCTTATATGTATAAAGGTGTCAAAAACATTAGGTCAAGAGTCATACCTCTGGGGAATCTGACTGAGGAAGGCCAAAAAAAAAGACAGTACTTTAATCAAAAAGGATATTATTCAATCATTAACTTATCCACAGAGGGTTCACATTACATTGTTAAATGATGAAAGCAGCTGGAGAAGCATTATAGCCAAGATGATGCACATCTTCAAAAATATTTAACAAAAAAGTAAAAGTATTTACTTTTAACAAAAAGTAAATATTTAGCAGAAAAGTATGCACATCTTCAAAAATATTTAACAGAAAAGTTAGCAGTATTTGCCTCCAGGTGGGTAGGATGAAGGGTATTTTTCTAGAGATTTTGATGGGGTAGGTGCGCCAAAGAAAAGGAGAGAAGAATTAAAGAAATGGTGTGAGAAGCATGAAATATTCAGGAAAAGTAAGTGGTTCTGTGTGACTAAGGTAGAAAAAAACAGGAAAAGCAATGCAGGGGGAAAGTTAAACTAAGCTTAACTATGCTGAGTCTTTAGAAATTTCCAGAATGGATATAAGGCTACTGGAGTTTTGAAGCAAAATGACATTTCAAAAATAGATTCAGAAAGAAAACTCTTTCAAATGAACTGGAGGTGGAGACTGATACAAGGAAACTCAGGATGCACTTAGAGCCATGGTTTAAGAGTCTGAATTACATCAGCTGTAACAGAAAGGGACTGATGTGGGGACTTTAGGTAGTAAAATAGATGGATTTGTGGTGGGTGAGGGAGAAGATACGGTTGATATTGACTCAGAGGTTTCTAGTCTGGGAAATCAGGTAGAGGATGGTAGCATTAACTGACATCACTAATACAGGACAAGCACCCTCTTTTAGTTTGGTTGGAGGACAACCTCATTTGTAAGACAATGAGTCTAATTTTGGATAACTTGAAATACCTACAGGTTATCTAAGCAGCAAGGTCTAGAAACTACAGGAGAATACAGGAGTAAGTTCAGAAGATAGGCAAAGGGCTGGAGATGCACATCACAGAGTCATTTCTATGAAGTTTAAAAGTTTTCATGCTCACTACAGCCAGCGATCAAAATCACTCCCCCCCACATTTTAAACAAATGCTAACATCAGTATCTATCATTTCTTCCAGAAGTTTACAGTCTAAGGAACATGAAAACATGTAAGACAATGCAGTTGTGGACCATGACTTGAAAAAAAAGAGATTTCTGATAAAAGAACATCAAGCACATTAAAGGTATCTAAATAGTCAATGGTAATACTATTTTAGCTTTTAAAAAAATCAGTGGAGAATGGTGGTTACCAGGGACTGGGGGGAGAAGGTATGAGGAGTTACTGTTTAATGAGTACAGAGTTCCAGTTTTGCAAGATGAAGCATTCTGGAGATAGTGGCTGTGATGGTCACAAGACAATATGAATGTACTTAATACCACTGAACTGTACACTTAAAAATGGTTAAATTTTATGTTGCATGTATTTTACCACAGTACAAAAAAATTGGAGAAATCAAAACAAAACAGAAATCTATTGAGGGCTTAGTCGGTGTTTTCTAAAAGAATGCTAGGTAGACACAAATCTAGCAGAGAAGAAGATCCAAATTAGCAATGGCTGATAGAGAAAGGGAAAACCAAGAGCCACACAGACAGTCTGAGCAGGAGGAAGAAACGCTGTTTCCTCAGGGCAAGGGTGATATGAAAACACAAGACATCAAGGGAAAAGGCCATAAGCAGGAATAAACAGATTCTGAGACAAAAACCCAGTACTTAAAAGGTCAGTGGCACATCTTTATTTTTAATAATCATTTACATAAATCCTACTATGTTTAATTTTTTTTTTTAACTTTTTTTATTTTTAAAATTTTTATTGGAATACAGTTGATTTACAACGTTGTGTTAATATCAGGTGCACAGCAAAGTGAATCAGTTATACATATACGTATAGCCACCCCTTTTTTTAGATTCTTTTCCCATATAGGCCATTGTAGAGTATTAAGTAGAGTTCCCTGCGTTATACAGTAGGTTCTTATTAGTTATCTATTTTATATACAGTAGTGTGTATATGTCAACCCCAATCTTCCAATTTATCCCTCCCACATAAATCCTACGTTTTAAACTCTGCACTTCTACCTATACCCACAAATAATTTAACGTGCAAGTTTTCAATATTACAAAAATTGGTACCTTTCAAAACATAATGTAACAGGGAAGAGAGAATTCTGACTCCATGTTGGTTCTGTTTCTTTTACTTTAACCTTTGCTTTTCGTTGCTTTTGTTATAGCTGTAAGCATAGATAATGGCCTGCCACAAGGAACCCTGCCCCTCTGCCTGTTAAAGTAAAAGGCCTTTGTTCAGCTCACAGACAGACATTCTGACCCTGCCCACCTGTGAATGGCTGCAGAAAAGAAGAAATTAACACATCCCTTCCCCATGCAAGTCGAGGGAAGAGATTTTGCAAGACAAATGGCCTTTTTACTTTACTTCCTCACCTCCTCCCCATCTGTTCTATAAAAGAAACTGGCATCCAGACCCCAATAAAATGGTTTTTGGGTACACTAGTCCACCATCTTCTCAGTGTGCCGGCTTTCCAAATAAGAGTCGCTGTTCCTTGCCTCAACATCTCATCTCCCGATTTATTGGCCCGTCCTGCGGCAAGTAGAATGAGCTTGGACTCGGTAACAGTAACATGTTTTTCAAAAACAGTAACGTAAAAACTTACTTTATCTGGAATTCTTGACTTCGTAAATTTGTGACGAATCCAATCTGTACAAACAAGGGGCTCCACACCTTTTGTCACCATCTAAAATATGCCATAAAACATTTGTTTTTTAGAACTCTATCGAGTGCAGAAATCATAACATACCAATTTTTAGGTGACAAAATCTGTTCTCACCTAACCTGTAATTATTAAACATTTATCTCGGCCCCCTAGCTGAATGAATACATCTCATCTTACCACTACCATAAAGAAAAAGCACATTAAATATAAACTTCTAGACCAGCAGTTGGCAATATTTTTCTGTAAAGAACCAGACAGTAAATATTTCCAGCTAAGGGGCTACACAGTTTCTGCAGCCAAGTCTCAGGTCTGCCACAGCAGGGCAAAAGCAGTTGTTGACAATATGTAAACAAATCGGTGTGGCTACGTTCCAATAAAACTTTTACAAAAATAGGTGGTGGGCTGAATTTGGCTTGTAGGTTGTCAGTGTGCTCTAGACAACATACGATAATTCAGCTTCAGCAACACAGTGTAAAAGAAAGCCAAAATGAGTTTCCAGTTTTCTTTCTAGTCCCAAGAATGCCATCAACTCCTGTTTCCTGTCTCTTGTTCCCTTTCTACAATCTTCCAGTCGTGTTTCTCTCAGGCTGCCAAAGAAAAAGGATTCACTGCTAATCCTTCATACCAGGAAACTCCTCTGGGTGGGCAATAATCATTCCCTTCATGCCCTCCCTGTACTGCAGAGATGGTATAAACAGTGGGAGAATAAGCAGGAGGGAATTGGGGGTTAGGAGAAGACTGGTGAAGGACGTGGGCTTTGACATACCAGGAACATTGGGCCTCTAATCCTGCTCTGTACTTACCAGCTGTGACAAATGAGATACTTATCCTCTCAGAGGGTCGGTTTCCTCGGCTATAAAAAGGAAATAATACTTACCACCCAGGATTAATCTGAGGTTAAGGTAAGTGTGTAAAGCACCTGACATTATTATTATCTAAAGGCAGCAGCAGGTCCTATCTAGACTCTGGACCTCATGAATAGATTAGGCTGCAACACTGAAATTTCTAGAAGAAAGACTGGAAGGAAATACATGAAAGTACAAACATTAATGGTCTCTGGGAAATTGTTTCTCTTCTTTCTGCTTTTCTACATTTTTCTAATTTTCTATTACTGAAAATGGACTCTTCATAACTGAAGGAAAAAAAAAAATCTAAAACTTTCAAAAGATTAAGGTGGGCCATGGGGAATCAACACTAGCCATTTTTTACCAGCATTTTCTCCAGGAAAAGGTCTTTTGTGATTTCAGATCTTTAGGGATAAAACAGCAGATAAACCACACAAAAAATTAACCCTCAACATTTAAAAAAAAAAAAAAAATATATATATATATATATATATATATATATATATAGAAACTTAAAATTTTAACTTGCCTGTATGTTTTGTTAATTAGAAAAGAGAGAAAAAGTTCTTAAGGAATAGGGAAAAAAAAAGATAATTCTTG
Organism: Balaenoptera acutorostrata; assembly: GCF_949987535.1. NCBI lineage: Eukaryota > Metazoa > Chordata > Mammalia > Artiodactyla > Balaenopteridae > Balaenoptera > Balaenoptera acutorostrata. The sequence goes on from NC_080075.1 coordinate 8,249,100, forward strand.
AAAAGAAATACTTACTTGTAGTCTGCCTGGGGGCCTCTGAACTATTGAGCGCAAAATCCCTGCCATGAGTGTGGTGACTGTTCTCCTTAGGGGCTGTGAGAAGTAGAAAACAGATCTGTGGGTCAGGTATGCCTTAGAAATGGAGAGCTCAAACTGAAAAACTGGATGAAGTTTAACAGCAAAATCTTGATTGTTTTAATACACTAAGGACAAGAATTAAGTTATAATAGATGTTTCATTGAGAGTTCAAGAAAACCATAGGAAGTAATTATACATTAACCATATCCCATTTTCACCAAAGAGTTAAATTACACCCTAGGCTGATTCAACAAAACTAGGCAATGGAGGTTACTATCATTTAAAAAATCTTCAACAGCGAGGGCAGATATAAAGAATGCTTTGTTATAGAATCAAAAAAAAAAACAATTAAAGAGCTGGAAGGGACTGAAGAAATCCAAACTCCTAATTAGAACTGACAACCCTCTTACTTTATTTATGAGGAAAATGAATCCCAGAGAGTTCAATCATTTACCGAAGGGCATCCAGCTTTCAAGAGAGTATATGGTCTGGAACCCAAACCTCCTAATACCTAGTCCAGCACATTTTCACTAAATCATAACACCCTTCTGTTAAATAAAGCAGAATGTTCTTTTTTGCTTATTTATATTTTTTAACTATTCTTAACGAACATGCATGGCACTTATAAACTAAAAGTCATATTTATTTAGACACAAAACAATTATAGCCTACTATGCTGACTTAAACTGAATGCAGAAAGATTAAGTTCATGAACTACATGTATATTTTGGATAGGTTACTAAATTTGTATGTTTCAATTTTTCCCCCAAAGAACAGAAAGAAAACAATACCTATCTTGCAAATGAATTACTCTGAAAACACCTAAAACAGTACTTGGCACATAGAAGCCCTCAATAAATGGTAGTTTTTACTATTATACTATCATTAAATTATTACAAAGCTATAATAAGAATACCCTAACATGCCAAAATAGGGCAAGTGTTGTATTTCAGTGTCCACCAGATTCTGGCTCACTCAAGCTCTGCAGGTCTTTCCTGTGGTGTGGACAAAGCCATGAAGCTACTGGAATCAATGCAAGATGTCCCATTAGAAGGGCCTGACTTCAGAAAAAGTCTCAGCAACCGAACCAGTCTCTCAAAACTAATTACGTATCAGTTTTCGAAGAGTTAACTACTATATCCTTAGTGCCCTGAAAGCAAGAATTTTGTCTTGTTCATCTTCTACTCTCAGCATCTGGCACACCATTTGATGGACAGTAGGCACCCAGTGTTTGTTGATGAATGTCTGAATCAGTTAATGGGTTAGATCCATGGTCCACTCAACTCAGAATTCAGAAGTACATCAGAATTTCGTAACTGCCATTCGGACTTCAGACTTCAAACATTACAATACAGCAGAGCAGTTTCTAGTTCAAATCATCCAGTTTGCTTGGCTGGTTGTTTAGATCCTTTGTATCAAGGCTTCTTTAGAAGAGATGCTTAATCCTCCGTCCCTCCAATCAAATAGACAATGCTAAATTATTTTCTCTACCATACTCATTCCTCCCAAGTTAAGCGTTAGGTACTAACCCAACTTATTTAGCTTCACTCTTTGTTAAATCTTTCTCTTATCATTTAGATTTCAACAGGAGCCTCCTAACTGGCCTTCCTGCTTCTATTCTAACTTCCCCAAGGTCTTTTCTCCACAGCAGCAATCATCTCATTAAGTCCGAAATCAGATAATGTCAACTCCTCCGCTCAAAACCTTCCAATGAGCCAGGTTTCTCATTATCAGAGTAGGAGGTTACACACAAGCCAGAGAGGAAGGTTACAATGATCCATGTGATCCAATGACAGAGGATTAGTGTTGGAACTCATGTTTAGCTTAATATAGATATGATGGATATAGAAATAATTCTAGATACATATACACACATGGGTTAGCTCTGTTAGCTGAGAGGACCTAAAGGCAATGGCATCCCAGTAGCGACGAGCATGCCCAGTGCCCAGATCTTAGTTTCTAATAGCATTCTCTAAAAAAAAGAACCAGGACTCCTTGGAGAAATGGCTGATTATAGGGCTGTAGCAGGGAACATATAATGATGAGTCTGGAGCACCTAGTGCTAGAAAGGAACTACTCAAAAAATCAAAATGATGGGGGTATGTCAAAGGGACCAGAAGCCAACTGAAAGAGCTCCCAGTGGCTACAGATGAAATAATATGAGCAACAAAATAAGTAACAAAGTATTGGCTTATAATCCAAAACATAAACTAACCATGAGTCCATACTGATATAAACAGATGAATAAATTAATTAATGAGAGAGAAGAAACAAATCTCCTTTACAGAAGAATTTCAAATAATTTATGTAGATACTCCCCTCTCAAAGAGGTGGAGTAAAGCTATCAACCCTGAGGCATGGGCTACGCTTAAACACTTGCTACCAGAGTATAGTATAGAAAGGGGGGGAAATACCTTTACATTAGAGGAAACTAACAAGCACTACGTCATCGAGGTGATCGAGATTAACATCAATTGTGATAAAAGTAAAGTTGATAGCATGTATCCTTGATATGATGGAATGAGAATGGCACTTCACCTCTATGTCTTCCTTCCAAAAACCCCTAACACTTCTCTAACAGAAAAATATCAGACAAACTCCAATTGAAGGACATTGTACAAAATACTTGACCAGTACCTCCTCAAATACCTGACTGCCTTGAAACTGTCAAGGTCATCAAAACCAAGGCAAGTCATAGTCAAACTGTCATAGTCAAGAGGAGCATTTGACAACTAAACATAATGTGGTATCTTGGATGGGATTCTGGAACAGTAAAAGGACATCAGGTAAAAACTAAGAAAATCTGAATGAAGTATGACCTTTAGTTGATAACGTATCAATACTGGGTCATCAATTATAACGAATGTACCATACTAATGTAAGATGTTAGTAAAAGGGGAAATTGGTGTGGGGGTATGTAGGAACTCCATACTACTTTCATAACGTTTCCATAAATCTAGTTACTCCAAAATTAAAAGTTTATTTATTACAAGACTAAAAAGCTCCAATGCCTCTCCATTTCAATCAGAGCGACAGCCAGTCCTAAAGCCCCGCCTTGAGGACTTCACCTCCATACTCTTGCTCAATTGCTACACACACTGGCCCCGTTGCAGGTCCTGGAACTTGCCAGGCAGGCATACTCCCTTGACTGGCTGTTCCCCCTCCTGGAATGCCCCTGATATCCACATAGTTAACTCCCTAACGTCCTTCAATTTCTGGCCTAAATCTCATCTTCTCAATGAGTTCTACCCTAATTCCATTATTTAACATTTTGACGCACACTACAATTGTCAGCACTCCCAATCTCTCTTACTCTCCTTGATTTTCTTTCCATAGCATTTAACATCTTCTAACATAATTTAATTTTTTGTTAGGTTTGTGGTTTATTGTCTGTTCCCACCCAACAGCATGTTGGTTCCACAAGCACAAAGATTTAAAAATTTTCTTTTGTTTTAGGCTTGCTCTGTCTATTCACAGATGTATCGCAAGCATCTACCTAAAGCAGCACTGCCATGTAGCAGCCACTCATTTAATTTTTGCTGAATCAATGAAGTGTCATTTACATACTTCAGAATGTGTGACAGTCAAAAGTTGTAAGTTTCAATAAAGGTTATTCTTAATAATTAGGCACATAACTCTTGGACCTTGAAGCAATTATACTGTCTTTCACGGTACAATTAAGTTTCTCTTGCAAAGACACAAAAGCAGGAAAATAAATGCACCATATGAGAAGTATGATCCCATTTCCATTAATTAAAAAAAAAAAAAGGTGTCTGTGAATGTGTGTGTAAACAGAGAAAAACTCTGGAAGGCTATCAGAGAAACGTTAGCATACCCAGGGAGAGGAGGGTTGGCTACCAGGGCTATTTCCGCCCCTCCCCGACGTCCCACACCCCCGTAATGTCTGATAGGTTTGTTGTTGCTCTTTTACAATGACCATGCGTGTAACTGTTCTTTAAAAAAAACGAATTCCTTTTCTAAAGAGACATAATGGTAAATGGGAGGGGGGGCGCTACTGAAAATGCAGAACATAGGATTTCCCTTTCAATAAATCGACATCTCTGAAGGCAAGAAATGTCTCTTTGAACTCCTAATGCCTTCTAGGCAGGCGTCCGAAGTGCCTCTTGGAATAAACAAAACTAAATAAAAAACAGCGGAACAAGCAGCTCTGGGTAAGTGGCGATCAAAACGCGGTTGCAAAATCACGGCTTTTAGTAAAACGGTAAATATTTTAACTGCCAACTTCAGAGGATTTACGTTCTAAAATGCGGCAATTTTTAAATTAGGCAATTTTGTATCTCCATCAACAATTCAAGTTAGGCTGACCCCAGTGGAAAGCCGAAGTTATGCATAAAGCAGAAGCACAGAAAATGCTAAAACATACTTGAATTCCCTTTCCCGCCAGACTGCCCAGCCAAGGCGGCTCTGCCCTCGAGCCCCAGGAGGCGGGGCTCCACATGCCGCGTCCCGGGATTCCACAAACTGGGAAATGGGACCCAGCCGGCCAGTGGCTTTTTGGGAGCCCAAGGGACAGTACCTGGACGCAGGCCCATTCAGGTTACTGTGACCCGTAAACACAGAATCGAATGGAGAAAATCAATCCGCATCTGCATAGGGTTCCCAGATATGTACTCCTGGCAAAAATGCACTACTTTCGGCCACTCATTCCCCACTCACCGGCAATTTCCTAAATGTCTTTCAGCCTGAAGCTCACCACTCGGGAGAACCGGAGCAGAGAAAGGACCCAGAGTGCCACACTCAAACCCGGCCGTCACAGTGCACACACCCTGGCATTTTAGTTCCGGCCGAGTCCCTCCCACTCAGGCACCATAAAAAGAGAGCGCAGGCGCATTGGAGCCACGTGACCGCTCCCGGGAGCGCTGCATACCCGCCAGCCTAGGGGGAGGTTGGCTCGGAAGTGAGTTTCCGGCATTATGGCGGGGTCACTCCTGGGCCAGGACTCTGGAAGCACAGCTGCAGTCACTGTGATAAAGCGGGCGTTGGAACTAGAGTCCGAGTCCCGGTACCCGCAGGCTCTGGTGTGTTACCAGGAGGGGATTGATCTGCTCCTGCAGGTTCTGAAAGGTGAGCAGTGAGCCGCGGAGGGAGGATTAGAGGAAAAGGAGCTGCAATCTGCTGTGTCTGGGCGGGAGTGAAAGTTAAAACGCTTACTGTGCACAGCGAGAAAGCCTTAAAATACAGAACGTAGGGTAGTCGACAGGACAGGTGGACTGATTTCTTTTATATCTTTAGTAGATTGATGTCGTCAATAAAAGAGGGGTTACTATCCTAGAATTTTAAGAGACATAACCAAATGTAATAGATAAGCCTTGAAAGGACTTGGGTTTGAATGAACAGTAAAAGGCATTTTGGGATCAAGTTGGAAAGGTTGAATATGGATTGGGTAGCATTAAAATTAACTTTGTTAGGCAGTATGGTATTTTTCGAAATCTGTTCTTAGTTTTAGAGATACAGCCTGAAGAAGTGTTTGGGGAAGAATTGTCATGATGTCTGAATCTGATTTTACTTTAAAAGAACGTTGAAGCAAATATGGCAGAATGCTAACAATGTTTAACTCTAGGTGGTGGGTAGTAAGGGTGTTCATTACACCCTTTTCCTTACTTTTCTCATTAAACATTTTCACTAAAAATTTTTTTTTTTTTCTTTTTTGGCCGTGACCCGCAGCATGTGGGATCTTAGTTCCCGGACCAGGGATCGAACCCGCGCTCCCTGTATTGGAAGCGCGGAGTCTTAACCACTGGACCGCCAGGGAAGTCCCTTCATTAAAAGTTTTTAAAAAAGATTTTTTTTTAATGAGAAACGGGTATACTGAAATTCGGTGTGAGAAATGTATAGGACTGTGAGAGGAGACAGTTAAGACTTTCTGTTACATGGTTATTCAATGTTGAGAGGTACACAGATAACCCTTAACACCCAGTACAATCCCTGGCAGGTAGTAAACACCTAGTAATTATGTATTATATTGACTTAAGACCGGCCCCTGCTCCCCAGCCCCTGGGGCTCTTAGTCTGGCCTCAGATCTCCCCTCTGTGCTTTTTAGCCTGAGTGTTTCCGATTTGTTTCAGAAGCTTTGAGATAGTAGAGGCTGCTTTTCAATGTTCAGCACTTTTCTCAGAATGGTAAAACTCTACCTTGGGTAGGGACCATATGATGATGATGATGATGACGGTGATGATGGTGATGATAATGAGAGTAACATCATTTGTAAGTGCTGAGTGCCAGGCAGTGTGCAGAGCACGTTAAAAGCATGATCTCAATTCATTCTTACAATTGCCTTATGAAGTAAGAGGTGATGTTATCCTCATTTTACAGCATAAAAAATAAAGTTCGCTTTCCAGTTCTGCCACAATTGGTAGAGTCACAGTTGAAACCCAAGGCTTTAAAGACTGTACTATACTGACTCTCAGAAAGAGAGATGGTGTACATTGTCCGACTCTGAAGCAGCAGTATCACAGGAGTTCTGCTCCTGTGTGCTCCCCTGATCCTGTGGGGCTTACAGAGACAGTGACATGATCTTGCCAGTTAAGATGTAAATGCAAATAACTCTAACGCAGGGAAGAAGTGCCAGGAGCCCTATGGACAAGTGCAATGCGGATTTAAACAGTGAACAGTCATTGGGGGATGGAAAGGTGGGTGGCTTTTGATAGGGGTTTTGGAGGGATGAGTAGAATTCCAGAAATTCAGCTGAAAGTGTTCCAATTCTGTCTGTGCTGTTACCAAATAAGTGGTTCAGTTCGCTTTGGCATAGGTCTGTAGAGAAAGAGTGAGAAGTAAAGATTAAGGGTAGACTGGGGCTTGGAGCACACTGCGGATGGCCTTGACTGCCGGGAGATTTTAACTCATTCCATGGACAAGGAGAAACCATTTAAAGTTTTTACAAAGGAGTGACGTAATTAAAGTTGCATTTCAGGGCTCGGCTCTCTTAGGAATATGCTTTTCTCCCAAATATTTGCATGACCTACTCCCGCTCCTCTTCCAGGTCTTTACACAAATATCACCTTATTTGTGAGGCCATTCTCTGACCCCCAGTGTAAAATTACAACCGCCGTCGTGGGACTCCCTTATCCTTCTTCCTTGCTTTATTTTATTTAATAGCACTTACCACAATCTAACATATGTGTTTTACCAATTTATTTATTTATTTATTTAAAATCCATTCATCTGTCAGTGAACACTTAGATTGCTTCTACCTTTTGACTATTGTGAATTTCCCATTGCTTATTTATTTATTTATTTATTTGGCTGCGTTGGGTCTTCGTTACTGCGCGTGGGCTTTCTCTAGTTGCGACGAATGGGCTACTCTTTGTTACAGTGCGCGGGCTTCTCATTGTGGTGGCTTCTCTTGTTGTGGAGCACGGGCTCTAGGCGCGTGGGCTTCAGTAGTTGTGGCTCGCGGGCTCAGTAGTTGTGACTCGCGGGCTCTAGAGCGCAGGCTCGGTAGTTGTGCCGCATGGGCTTAGTTGCTCCGTGGCATGTGGGATCTTCCCGGGCCAGGTATTGAACCCATGTCCCCTGCATGGCAGGCGGATTCTTAACCACTGCGCCACCAGGGAAGTCCTACCAATTTATTTTTATTGTTGTCTTTCCTCTCATTTGAATGATAGGGGAGGACTGTGTTTGTTTTATTAACTGCTATGTCTCCAGTGCTTAGAACAATGCCTGGCATGTGGTAAGTTCTCAGTGAATATTTCTTGAATAAACGAGTGAATATGGCAAGAGCGTAGGAGAGACATTAACCTGAAGAGACTGAAGTCAAGCAGACCAATCAAGGAGCTCCTGCAGAAGTCAAGATGAGAGGTGATAAGGGCCTGAATGAACCAGGAGGGCGACACCAGTATTAGGAAAGGGAGGGGACAGTTTGGACATTGAATGACTGGCACTGGCACGTGATTAGCTGTTGGAATGGGAATTGAAGATGGCTGTATGATTTCAAGCCTGGAAAACCAAGGCATGTTTGAAGAATGGGTCTATAGTGTCAAACTCTGATCAAGGATGATGATTAAGAAAGGAGTACTATATTTGTAGAGGACAGGGAAAATAGAGTATATTTATAGGCAGGAGCAAAGTAACAGTAGAGCTTAAGAAAAGAGATGTTAGATAAAATGTCCTAAAGGAAGCTGAGGGGGAGGTGTATGGAAAAAATTATGTAGATGATAATCATATTGACAACATTTATTGAGTATTTCCTACATGCAAGTCTCTTTCATAATTAATCATCTCCACAACTCTCTAAGGTACTGTTACTCTCTCTGTGCTACAGATGAACATGCAGAGAGGTTGAATAACTGGCCAAGGTCACATAGCCAAAAGTGACAAAGCAAGTTTTGAACTAGAACAGACTGACTCCAGATGCTTTACTGTTAACCACGTTTCATACTGCCTCTTTGTAAAGAGTCTGTAAAATGCTGAATCCTGACAAAAAGTTCAAAGTTTTTGAGTTTAGAGGAACATATATCAACGTACTGGAAGAGTATGAGTTCTCATATCACCTTAGGACAAAAAAACAGGATTCCCCACAAGAGATTTATGGATGACATATGGGTATATTAGGATTTTCTTATGCTACTGTAGTATAGGCATGAGAAAGTAGGGGTCTAAATGATATTAATTTTGGCAGTAGAAAAACTTGAAAGGGGAAGATTTCAGTAATTATATGGATATCAACAAAGTGTTGGAAACAACTTAAATGCCCTGGGTAGGAGAGTGGTTGCATAAACCATGGTACAGCCAAACAATGGAGTACTATACTGCTGTAAAGAGGGTTGAGCAAGATCTTTGTGAAGTGATATGGAGTGATTCCCAGGATATATTGTTTAGTGAAAACTGCAAAGGACAAAGAGTAGCTATAGTATGGTAACCTGCATGTAAAAACAAAGATATAAGAAGATTTTCATGTGTCTACTCATTTGTTCCAAAGAAACACAGGAGGATAAAACCAGAAACTAATGAAATTAATTACTTAATATGTGGTGGGTGGGAAAGAGGTGGAAAGAAGGGGGAAATGGGAGTGGGGTAGCAGGATGAGGAGGGAGTGAATAACTTCTCTAAGTTATTCAATTGTTATACATAAGGGAGAGCGAAAGAAATAGGTAACCTAAGCATCTTTGGAAAATAGTATTTTGGCTGTATCCTGTAAAGTTAAAGACAAAGTGAACAGTGTACAAACATTGTATTTTAATTGGTAAATTATTTTCTCACAACGGTATGGGTTAGGAATTCTGAAACTATTTTATGTCTATACTAGGCTTGAACAAGCCAGTAAATATATTGTGGATAATAAAAGAAGTTACAGGTAAGGAAAGGAGGAAGGCTAGAATGAACCCTGTGGGATCAAAGTTATCAGCATGAATTCATGGTTTTTAATATAGATACAGATGGACAGACATAGAAATAGAGTTGTATGTGTGTGTTAGTAAACCTCCACGTACTTTCTACCTGCATTGACGGAAAGGGTCTAGAGGTAGTGATAAGACTCCCTGAGTAGCAGTGAGCACAGTTAGCTCCCAGAATATGATTTCTTGATACCATTCTCCAATAAAAGGAACCAGGGCTCCTTGGAGAAATGGTTGATTCCAGGGCTGGGGCAGGGAAAATAAAACATTTTGCACCAAAAAGTAAGGAAGTGCTCAAAAAATGATGGGTTATGTCAAAAGGACAAAGGAGCCAACATGATGGAACTCTTAAAGCCAACACTGATAAAATTTGAGCAAGAAAATATTGATAGTATTGGATTACAACCCATAGAATAAAAGATATATCCATGAGTCCATATTGACATAAATCCATAGTTGAATAAGTAAGTAGATGGGAGAGAAGAGACAGCTCTTCCTTACAGTGGAATTCCAATTAATAAATTAAAGAGGAATGATGGAAACAGAAAATCACCATTTGGCAAACACTGCAGTAATAATTGTTGCAGGCAAAGACCATCAGCGGATGCTAAAATTAGCGGATGAAGAGTGGAGAGAGACAGGATATCTTCCCACAAGGTAGCGACTCCATACAAAAGAGAAAATAGTGATTTTTCCAGTGGAGAAATCTGTGAACTCCACCTTAACCAAGTGATCAAAGTCAGCGTCACCAGGAATAAGACACATCAACATCGTATACCCACTGAGAAGGGCGCAACACTTCTGTGATTTTCTTGCTAAAAAAATGCATAACCTCAGTCTGTCTAACCATGAGAAAACACAACGGCCCAAAATGAGAGACATTCTACAAAATAACTGACCACATACTCTTCCTAAATGTCAAGGTCATAAAAGGCACAGACACACTAAAGGAACTGTTACAGATCGTAGGAGGCTAAAGAGGCATTACAACTACATGGTATGTGGGATCCTGGACCAGAAAACGAACTTTTCCACTAACTTTCTTTAGGTTTGTATATGAGCTAATAGTGTCGTGTCAATGTTAAGTTACTTACTCTGATAATTGTACCATGGTTGTGTGATATGTTAATACTAGGGGCATCTGGGTGAAGGGATTCTGTGCCATTTTTGTAGCTTTTCCATAAATATATAGTTAATTCAAAATAAAATGTTTTAAAACTCAGAGTTTAAAAATGAAATTATAATGGAAAATAAAAGCAATATTAAAAGGGAGGAAGGAAGGAGCCAGGAATTGATTTGGTGACTGATTGGGGGTGGGGCTTGGAGTAAGACTTTATTGATAACGTATATTCAAAAAATACCTTCCATTTTTGGGGTGGCTGGGAAAATGATTCGGCATAAACCATAACGGGGAAGTCTGGAATAGAAGCTGGTTTTGTGGAAGAAAGATAGATATTGTTTGCTATCTTTTTTTTTTTTTTTAAGGAATTCCTTTATTTTTATTTATTTATTTATTTAATTTTGGCTGTGTTGGGTCTTCGTTTCTGTGCAAGGGCTTTCTCTAGTTGCGGCAAGTGGGGGCCACTCTTCATCGCGGTGCGCGGGCCTCTCACTGTCGCGGCCTCTCGTTGCGGAGCACAAGCTCCAGATGCACAGGCTCAGTAGTTGTGGCTCACGGGCCTAGTTGCTCCGCGGCACGTGGGATCTTCCCAGACCAGGGCTCGAACCCGCGTCCCCTGCATTGGCAGGCAGATTCTCAACCACTGCGCCACCAGGGAAGCCCTGCTATCTTTTGATTATGCTTAGATTTCAAACTTATGGGTAATTAGGACAAAATAGTGCTCAGACTCAGTGACATGTAATAAGCCACCTTTGTTTCCTCACCAGATTTGAAGTCTCAGCAGTGAGACATGGTGTCTGAGTCCCCACTCCTAAATAAAGCTGCTTCAAATGCTTAGTGAAAAAAATGAAGGCCCTACATGATCAAGCTAAATTTGGGCCTATTATTTGTGCATTTTAGGACCAAGACAGACCATGCCAAAGGACAGGAAATCCGTGGAAAACTTGGGAAATGGGAAATACTGCTTGTACCAAATAGGAAGCCTGTTTTGAAAGTTGAAAGTGTATTTTTTAAATTTGTAGGCACCAAAGATGTAACAAAGAAGTCTAATCTCAGAAAAAGAATTTCTGACTACATGGATAGAGCAGAAAACATAAAGAAATACTTGGATCAAGAAAAAGAAGGTAAAGAGGCTGTTTTGGAGAGTGTGTGTACGTGCTATTGTGATAAAGCCCATTTCACCCAGTGTTTCTGGCTGTGCCCTTTGGAGCTTGCAGGTCTACTCTGCATTTCCATTCATCTGTACACGAGCTGTTCTTAACCTTTTTCTTCCCTGGTGGGGGCAAGGTGGGGGTCAGATACCCTCCTGAGAATCTGAGGACAGCTCGACGTACTGCAGAACTTTGCATGCCATTTTAAGGAGTTCATAGATCCCCGTGAAGCTTATGTGTAGACTCCAGTTTAAATAATACTGCAGAGGAATACTGAATATAAATCCTGTATTTTATTTGTATTTCCCTTTATAAAATGACCGAAATATTAAAGTAGCTCAAGAAACTCCTGGGACTTCTTTGAGATTTTCGTTGTGAGTCAAAACATTTCAGGAGTTAGGTATTCCTAATGATTAGAGATGCAGGAGGTATGGTTCCCTATTTATAATTGGTTCTCTACTCATGAGGATCCAGTTTACAAACTTACAATGGCAATGGCCATTGCCACCTGAAGTGCACGGCTGCTGCTTTCTACAGTCAGTGGAACTGCTGCCCTCAGAAAACCCAGTGCCCCCTTCCCTCAGCCGCTCTTTACTCCAGCCCTCTCCCCACCTCTTCCTGGTGTTCTGTACTAGCGCACTCCCTGACTACCCCCACTGAGGTCCTCTGTTGAGTGGGAATAAAATTGTTTCCTTCACCCCCAGGTGAAATCTACAATGCAATTTCCCTCTAAAACTTGGATGAAATATAGTACCATCAGCATTGTGGTTTGAATACTGTGGGTTAAATTAACCTGTGTGGCTAGCTTGGCTTGAAAACCGATGCACAGTTGGTAACATTCTATCTCTGGAAATATTAGGAACAGAATCCAAACTACTGGTTTTCCAACAAGGTTTAAAAGTGCAACCACCATATAAATTAGGAACTACCATTAAGGGTCATATTTTTAAAAAACCGTAAAGGTCTTCGATAACTTATTCAATAATGAGCCATTTTGAGTAAACAAAAACAATGGAACTACCCTGCTGACGCTGTGGCATTCTAGGCTTTGGCTTGGGTTATTAAGAAGTACTATAAATTTCTGCTTAACACAGTCTCTACAAGTTCTAAGAAAGACTCCTAGACTCCATATTATATTGCATTTATATATTTAATACTTCAGCTATTCAGTTGCAAGACATAAAAAGACTTAAATCTGAAGAGAAGGACCAGATGGCCACTGAATCATAGCTTGTGGTTCTTCTCATGGTGACAGGAATATTAGATATCTTTATACATATGGTTCCCTCTTGAATAAACTGCCTGGTCTATAGGATTTAGTTCAAGAACCGGTTCCAAGAAATCTCTGGACTTTCCCACTTGCCCGGCTTCCATGAAGGCAAAAAAGTCCCACATGGAATGCTTTGCCTTATTTACCTTTGTATGTGTACCATCTTGCAATGTGCCTGGCATGGAGTAGGCATTTGAAAATGTTTGCTGAGTGCACGAGTTAAAAAAAAATTAACTTGTATCTGATGCTGATTTATTACTGGATGTAAATATAGTATGTATAAAAAGAAAGGAAGTAGTCCCTGGTTTTATTATTGAAGCTTGTGTTTTGTAGCTGGAAAATATCACAAGCAAATTAAAATAGAAGAGAACGCAACAGGTTTCAGTTATGAGTCACTTTTTCAAGAATACCTGAATGAAACAGTTACGGAAGTTTGGATAGAAGATCCTTACATTAGACACACTCATCAGGTAGGTGAAATGTACTCCCATACGATGAAACATTATTGTTTTAAATGTACGAGTTAGTAATAACCCCTCCTAATGTCTTTCAGCTGTATAACTTCCTTCGATTTTGTGAGATGCTGGTTAAGGGACAATGTAAAATAAAAACTATTCATCTCCTCACCTCTCTGGATGAAGTAGGTATCTGAAGGCATTTACTCTCTCTTAACGTAATGAACTTTACTCAGTTGCAGGGTATAGTTCGAGGCAAACCTGGACCTCATGCTTCAGCTAGAGCTGTTTCACTGGGAATGAACTTATTCTCTAACAACAGGCATAAAACACCTTGGGAAAAATGCTGTTGATTTCAGTATGTCATATCTTGTATTTGGCCACTTTGCTAAACTCTCTTGTTCAAGTAGTTTCTCAGTTTCTTGGATATTCTATGAGGCAATCACACTGTCTGCATTATTGACAATTTCTGTCCTCTTGATTTTGATTTAAATAGGAATGCTTCTAAAGAATTCATATTTCTAGGATTAATTTGAGAAGAAGGAAGCCCCATCTGAATAATGAAACAGCACCATTAAAATACATTTTATTTATTCTTTAAGTGAATATAGGTTTATTCACTTTCACTTCCTTTTACAGAAAAACTAAAGATATCTGGATTTATTAGTAAACGAGTCCTGTGCCATGCTGAGAAATTTACTATGAAAAAACATGCATCTCTAGAAATTATAAAAAATATTTGCAGATTTGCCAAGCCACAGAATGCTAATGTAATAAAATACATTTTAGGAGATAGGACAGAGTTGTGTTATGTTCACGTTAGAGAAAAAAACAATTATTTTGATAAAAACAGTTGCTCTTAAACTACTTCATCTTCTTTGGTTGCTTGTTTGCAATAATGGACAGTGAAACTAGTATAGAATCTTTCCATTTTAATTCACCTATGATACACATTGCATAGCTTAGGAATAATTTAAAATATTAATAACTGAGGCAAAAAATTGTATTTTTCCTATTAACAGGGCAGTGGGAAAGAACAGCAAAGTAGTGGCCTGGAAGAAATAAGAGAGTCACTCAGGAATCATGGAGTGCAGTTGGAATTAGAATACTCTTCCTTGATACACGACCGGGAAATTAGGTTAGTGTATAGTAATATTTTAATTTTTATGCAGTTGAAAAATACTTATTTTTATTTCTCATAATAAGTTATATATAATTACATACAATATTCAATTTAAATACTAAAGATTTAAATAAAGCTCAATTTTCATATCTTTTCACTTTTGAAGAAAAAAAAAAAAATCTGGCTTATTTTGTCCTGTATGTGAGTTTCCTATTTCCTAATGGAATACAATTTACATGTTCTGTGTCATGTGAGAAGAGGAAGTACTTTTCTGTCATTCAGCTATACACAGTGTTATGGCATTGGGATAATTTCCTTTTCTAGTGATACTAATATTTATTTAATGTGGTTTCACTTCTCATGGTCTTTTAAATATTCTAGTCGGCATGACAGGACGTTGTGTCGTGCCTGCCAGGGCTCCGCCTGCTTATGTCCCCCACCTCTAGGCAGGGGAACCCCTGAAACATCACCGCAGTCTCCCTGAGTACACTTGGAAGCCACTTGTTAGCAGAACAGGGAAGCTTTATCAGCAAGGTGAAATTCAGGAGGAAAGTTTAATTGAATTGTTAAACTCTTTATCAGCTAATGGATGTTTTGTTTCACTGTAGACACAGCCCATAGGTAAACCCAGGTTTGGTTCAACTCTTGCCACTGGAAGAAGTGATTTTATTTGTTAGGGGGAAATTTAGCTGACACTTAATACATTATAGCTTTGGTCATTGTCTGACTTAAGTGTCTGGAATGTAATACTATATACTAATTTCAATAGGTTCAACAATGGATGGATGATTAAGATCGGAAGGGGACTTGATTATTTTAAGAAACCACAGGTAGGATATCGTCTTATGAGTGACTGTGTAGCACTCTTTTTATTTTAATAAAATGGCTTTGGTCCTTTTTGTTAAAAAAAATTCTTTTCTTCTCTTCTTAGAGTCGTTTTTCCCTTGGATATTGTGATTTTGATTTAAGACCATGTCATGAAACAACAGTGGACATTTTTCATAATAAGCACACAAAAAAAATATGATGGGTAGTAGCCTAATTTACATTATATATTTCTATTTTAAATGAAGATTGGATTTTTTTTTTTTTTTTTTTTACTCTGGACAGATCATTCCTATAACGTATGAATTTAACAATAAACTTTTACATTTCTACTAATTTATAGATTCATTGTTCAGTTGTGTGACCAATCCTAAGTATTTTTATAAATACATTACTCAGTAGAGTTATAGTGTTTCAAGTCATATGGTTAATTTAAACATTTTACCAGATTTTCTCTTATTTGCCTGTTGGAGAGTGAATCAACACGTAATGAGCACCTATTAAGAAGATGAATTGGATGCTTTAATCTTGCCCCTGGGAATGTAGAGTCCAGGAAGAAAAATCATGAATTAGAGTACTCTTAAGAGACAGATGGGCTTGTGGGTCTAACAACCAGAAAAAAATAACCACTGATAATTTTGTTACAATTAAGTGTCTTTAGCAGACATTTACCTATTTACATTTACCTATATATTTATATTTATATTTTTATATATATATATATATATATATATATATATATATATATATATATATATATATTTTAATGTTTGGGCATAAGAATGGACAAATAAATCACTGGGACAGAATAAGGAATCCAGAAACACACCTGAGAGAAAGTGGATGTGTGTATGGGCACATAATAGATAATAAAGGTCTTTCAAATTAGTGGGAAACAAGTAGACTAGCCAATAAAAGTTTGCAAGAGGTAACATTAGATCTCTACCTTATGCCACATAGAGAAATTATTCTAAATGGGTTAAAGAGCTAATGAAATATCCAAACACTTTTTTTTTTTAACTCCACTGAATGTACTAAGCATAACACAAAACCCAGGAATTATCAAGGAAAGTAAAGAGCAAATGATCATATAAATATTTAAAACTTGAATAAAGGGAACCATAAAAAAGTTAAAAACATGAGATCAAATTTACAACATATAGGAAAAGGGTTAATAGTCCTAACATACAAGGAAGATTGCCACATTTTCAGTAGGTTTAACCTGACCAAGGATTTGGTCCTTTGAGCAATCTCTCTCTACTGGGTTGTTCCTGCGGTACATACATTCCCATCCAGATACACCCTGTTTCTTTGTTCTTCATGAACAAATTTCTTTGAGTTCTCTATACAGTTTTTTCCCCTTTCCTCACCACCTATTCACACTTCAATTCACTTCTATCCGGCTACCCAGTCACTCCACTGAAATTGCTCTTATCAAGGTCAGCAGTGACCTCCATACCACCATACCCAATGGACACTTTTTAACCCTCATGTTACTTGTTTCAGGAGTATTAGACCCAACTGGCCACTCCCTTCTTTTTTTTTTTTTTTTGTAAATTTTTTTATCATTGTGTTCTGCATTCACAGCATTTTAAAATTTATTTATATTGTATTTTATTTATTTTTGGCTGCATTGGGTCTTCGTTGCTGCACACAGGCTTTCTCTAGTTATGGCGAGCGGGGGCTACTCTTCGTTGCGGCGAGCGGGCTTCTCATTGCGGTGGCTTCTCTTGTTACGGAGCACGGGCTCTAGGCACATGGGCTTCAGTAGTTGTGGCTCGCGGGCTCTAGAGTGCAGGCTCAGTAGTTGTGGTGCACACACAGGCTTAGTTGCTCCGCAGCATGTGGGATCTTCTCGGACCAGGGCTCGAACCCATGTCCCCTGCATTGGCAGGCGGATTCTTAACCACTGCACCACCAGGGAAGTCCCTGGCCACTCCCTTCTTGAATCTCAACTTCCATGTAACACACTTTGCTTCTCTTCTCCACCCTACCTTTTAAATATTGGAGTTCTCCGAAACTAGGTACTAGGTAGTAACCTTTTTTTTAGTAGGAACTTGTATGGGGAGGTCTTCCCCTATAAGAATTACACTTGTGGAAAAAAATAATTAATAAATAAATGAAAAAGAATTACACTTGTAGCCTGATAATTAGATGTTAATGTGGCTGCAGCTTTAGGAACTTGACCTAGTTGTGTGTACCTTCCGTGTTGGCTGGGGGAGGAAGCACTATCAGGTGTGAGGAGATGGACGGGGCAGGATCTGCCAGACCAGGACTCCCACCTTCTCCCCTTTTTCAAAGGTGTGTGTTCTGTTCCAGGTATAGTACCTGGATGGGTCTGGTTTGCAGCAGGACATCAGCATCCCAGTGGAGAATGAGTCATTCTTCCTTATACAGGGATGCAAAGTAACTCACCCATCTTGGTGGGACGTCCCTTTACAAATCCCATTGCAAACTCCCTTCCCAGGTGTGATGGGGCTTGGTGTTCTCAGCAGCATAGCATGTAGATCCACAGTGAGAGGGAAATGGCTGTCTCCTGCAATTTCCATACCTTACTGTGGGTATCGTGTGTCTAAGCAAGGGTCTCCCATCTGGACTGTGGGGCAGCAGGCCCTACTGGTTGATCACTCAAATGTCTTAAAGCCTGGGATAGTACTTCAGTCCATCTGGCCAAGGTGGTTTTACCTGTTAGTAATTCAACCTGCTGCTTTAATGTTTCATTCTTCCTTTCTACCAACTCTGCTGGTTGTGGCTTGTAGGAGAGACAGAACCTCCATCAGTGTCATGTTCCTTCACCCAATCTTATGTTGACTGAAAGAAAAAGGTACAACATAAGAGTTGTTAGTTTCAGTTTTATTCGGAAAACTTAGTGAGGACTATAGCCTGGGAAACAGCCTCTTGGTAGCCCAGAGGGGACTGCTCCCCAAGACACAGGGGAAGAAGCCACTGTATATGTGATTTTGGCCAGGGAAACCGTGCAGTCAAGTATACATCTCAGTAAAAGGTTAGTGGTCATGAGGAACAGATATATTAGTTAATGATGTTAGTGCTTTTTCTATGTATGAGAAGATGCAAGAATCTGGGTTCTCTAAAAATCTTCCTGAGATATATCTAACTATCTAAGGGGCCCGTTTTTCCAAAGCATATATGTTCTCATCCTGTTTTTCGTCCTGAATTCCTTTCAGGGTGCACCGTCAGTCAGCGACTGCAGTGGCTAATGACTTGATCCTTGTAGAGCTGGATGGTGGGCAACAGTCTTTGTTTTACACTTGCATATTATGACCTTTAAAATGTGACTGTCCAGTCACTGTCTATTGGACAAGGGTATCCATAAATGGTACTCAGCTTCTCTAATGCCCTTACGGTGGCAGCCTGCTTTGCATGGCAACAGGGGAAAGTTTGAGTTAAGCCAGACCCGGTGGGCTCCTGGTACAGGAACAGTGGGCAGAACATACATTCCAAGGACAGGGGAGGAGGTTAGGAGCCTCTGATTGCCTGGGTCCAGTTTGAAGGACAACTGGCGGTCACATCCTCTTGATGGCCTCATCCAAAAGGTGGGCTCCACCTCCCACCAAGATTTGTAAGTTGGAGGATTCCCCAAACATAGGGGACTTGGTTGCTAAACACTTTAAACTTTAGATGAATTACAAAAGTCCACAATTATCCATTTTCATGATATATGATACTATTTATATGCTGTCAACTCCTATTAAGCCAAGACTTCTCCTTGGAATTCTAATCTCACATATTCAGCTGCCTATTTGGCATTTCACCTGGCATCTCAGAAACACACAAGCATTTCAAACATAACAGGCCCCAACTGAACTTTGGATACACACTCCCCCGCTGCTCCCGTGTACCCCCATCCATCCCGTTGCTTAAGTAAGAAATCTAGGAGTCATTCTTGATTCCTCCCTCCCCTTCATCCTCATATGCAGACATACAGAAAGTTCTGCAGAATCTACCTGCAAAACATGCCTTTAATCCATGTGTTCCAGGAATGCTCATCAGATTTCCCTTTTGGAACCTGAAGCCCTTAACAGCCTTCACCTGATGTCATCCTCTCTCTCGAGAAACAAAGGGTATCAGAAAATCATGGCTGCTTTATTGCACCAAACACATCATATCAGGATTTTTATACCTTTCTTAGAAAATAATTTTCAGTTGTTGTGACAAATGTAATGCTTAAAAACGGGCCCATGAACAACCCCTTCAAAATTGTGTTTACTTGATATTTAATATTGCAAAGAACCATGGGGCCTGCCCATTAAACCTGCCTCAAATGAAGAACAGCTAGCCTGGCACCTGTGTTTGTCCCAGGAGCAACTTGAAAAATCCCCTTCCCTTACTCTACTCTCATTTTGAGATAACCAGCTGCAGCAAAACCCTGTGTGTCCACTCCTGCTCCCCACAACGCCTCAAAAAAAAGGATGGGATCTGGATCCACTGAGATACATGAAAGGAGAAGATCTCCTAAGAGGACGGAAATTAATGTGATAGCCAAACACTGTGTTCCGTTGTTTCATGTGAAGATGTCTGAAGGTCTCTTGAGTCCTGAAACCCCTGTTATGGGTTGAATTATGCAAACCGCAGCCCCCCCCCCAACCCCCCCAAGAAATTCACACGTTGAAATCCCAGCCCCTGGTACCATAGAATGTAACCATGTTTGGAAATAAGGTCTTCAAAGAAATAAGTTAAAATGATGTCTTTAGGGTGGCCCTAATCCAATATGACTGGTGTCCTTATAAGAAATGGACATCTGGACACAGATACGCACACAGAGGAAAGACTATGTGAGGGCACAGCAAGAAGGTGCCACCTGTAAGCCAAGGAGACAGCCCTCAGAAGAAATCAAACCTGGGAATTCCGTCGGTCCAGTGGTTAGGACTTGGCGCTTTCACTGTTGGGGCCCGGGTTCAATTCCTGGTCAGGGAGCTAGGATCCCACAAGCTGCCAGGTGTGGCCAAATTAAAAAATAATAATTTCTTTTAAAAAAGAAGAAGAAACCAAACCTGCTGTCACCTTGATCTTGGACTGAATAAATGACTGTTGTTGTTTTAAGCCACCAAGTTTTAGAGTGGTTTGTTATGTAGCAACAGATAACCGGTAAATCCAGATTATTCTCCTCCCTGCTCCACTTCTCATTCCTCAGGGCTCAGCTTCAACGTCAGGTCCCTGATCGCTCTAGCTAGGGAGCCCGTATTGTCTAACTGCCTGGACTTTTCTTTCATACTTTTCTCATCTTGTAAGCATTTACTGATTTCTTTCCCTAGTTTTAAAAAACTCAAGTCTTGACCTATTAATGGGTCATAAAGTCAATTTTTATAAGAAATAAAATTGAATATAAAATATCAGATAAGTAGTAAAGGATAAGCATCGTATTGTGAAACTTGTTAGGTATAGGCAATATATGTGTGTGCTGGTGCACAATATAAAATACATTTTTTACTCCAGTTTTTAAAAAGTTTGAAACCACTAAACTGTCAGTTCTTAAGCTCAGTGACCATGTCACTTTCACTCACCATGAACATCCAACAACTAGCAAAGTACCTGGCACAGAGTAG